>NC_071668.1:61268218-61573218 GCF_028554725.1 Zeugodacus cucurbitae | reverse complement strand
CTCTTCTTCTTCGTCATCAGAGTCGCCTTTGGGCCACAAGCGTTCTCTAGCGTTACATAAAAATTTGCGAAACTTCGCTTGTCTTATAAACGCATCTAAGTCATTCCAATCGCTGTACTCAATATTGTTGCAGCATTCTCCGATTAAACCAATGGTCACATCAATTTTTGTATCGACAAGTTTTTTGGCAACAGGACGTGGACGTCGAAGTTCCTGCCGATAGCAGAGCAACTTATAAGTCAGTGTAGACTTTGTAGTGGGTGTCTCCATATTAAATTATTTGTTTGTTGTTGTAAACCGTAAATGAGTTGTACTTTGGACTTTAGTAAAGTGAATGACTTATCTCGTCGGCACTCAATCTTTATATCCACCTTAGCGCAGGTATAAGATATTACCTGTGTTGACTTTACAGGTGTTCGCTTTCGTTGGGTTCGTTAAAATACGCGAAGTGTGCCGAGTGCGATTTTTGCTTAACACAATGGATAAACCATAATTTTTTCTTAGAAATTATTAGCAACGTCTCTTATACCTAAACCTACAGATAATTGATGATTCATGGAATTTCAGAAACATTTCGCGATCTCATAAAAATGGGATGGTAAATGCCTGGCCGAACTGTTTCTAGAATTTTTGAACGTATTAATAATGGATGCATGTCAGACGACTCCGAGTTTTTCACTGAGGGAAGTCGTTTGATAGCTTGGAGAACTGAAGCCCAGTAATCACACCGATTGCAAGTGAGTGTAGTAGACAGATGCTATCCTCGAACTTGAATTGTTCCACTAAAGTATCCTTCCTTTCGGCTGAGCCGAGATACAACCTGACACTTCCATGTACGGAATATTCTGGTGTCGAACTTAACACAAATCTCCCGGAACTAAAACCATATAAAATGTGAGTAATTATATAATTGTTTTGTTTCCATCGCATCCATTTTTTGGGACACCCACATATTTATCTCTGACCTTATATACTCGTATATTATTCAACTTATCTACAGTATAAATTCGTTTGTTACATCGTAAATATAGCACGGAAGTGTTTTAATACCGACCGTTTTTGTTATGTGTGTGGAGAATTAACTTTTAAATTTCAGCGTTGATATCTAACGTCATTAATTAAACAGTGGCAATTTTGGATTTCCTGTGAGGAGTCAAGATAAATCTTGGCTTCGATATGTGAGACTGATCTTTGGTTAGCATAAACAAGAACCCAGACATATGTCATTTGCTATTAAACATATTTTAATATAATGTTCTGTAGAAGATTTATGGACTTCGGTGAATGAACGGGCGACCATTTGTATAGCTACAACATGAGGGAAGATAATCTTCGATGATGACATTTAAAAGATTTATATGTTTTAGACAAAAAGTTATTAATAATTATATTTAATTATAATTAAATAATTATATTTACTAGCTATTCAGCAAAACAAAACTATAATACATTCAAGCAATATGTATTATGGACATTTTTTCTTCAGAGTACGAACTTTTAAAATTTACTTAATCAATGTCAATCTACCCTTTTAAACTCTTCTTGGAATCCATTAATATCTCTTTGTACAATTTTGGTAAGCCCAGCATTTAGTTTCTCCAGAACACTCCTTTTTAAGTTTTCAAATATTTTCATTCATTCTCATTTTGGTTTAATTATGTTTCTAAATTGCATTTTGGGAAATTTTATGGGGAATGTTCCGTTGTTTAGATGTTAAGTCAACCAGATAAGCGCAGGTAGCTGACCTTTAAATTTAATCACCTAGCAGAGGGAGCTTCTGCAACTTTCCAAAGTAAACTACCTGACTCAAAGTATATTCATCACGCTCTTTACAGCGAAACCATAGTCACTAACCATATCGTATATAGAAAGAACATAAACTGTGAACAAAATATCAATAACGAATTCATCTCACGCCAAGTCATATTTACCATACAATACATACGTCTATCGCGAAAAACTTTGTCGTCGACGTCGCAACATTGTAGCGCTTAACAAGGCGAAAATCGGCATTACACAGGAGTTGATCGCGAATTGTGCGAGAAAACTGTGGGAATGCGACCAGGATGATATCGAGGCGTTAGGTCGGTTAGTTGGTGGGTTATTGCAATATTTGCTGCTGTAATTTTTATACTCTCGCAACAAATGTTGCTGAAGAGAGTATTATAGTTTTGTTCACATAACGGTTGTTTGTAACACCCAAAACTAAACGAATTAGATATAGGGTTATATATACCAAAGTGATCAGGGTGAAGAGTGGAGTTCAAATCCGAATGTCTTTCTGTCCGTCCGTCTGTGCAAGCTGTAACTTGAGTAAAAATTAATATATCTTGATGAAAATGAGCAAAATCGGACCACTGCCACGACCACAAAATGGCGAAAACCGAAAACACATAAAGTGCCATAACTAAGCCATAAATAATGCTATGGAAATAAAATTTGGTATGACCCCGCCCCCTACTAAGTTTTTTATACATATTTTGCATACCAATGCAGCTATATAAACCAAACTTTCTGCAGTCGTTTTTTTAGCCACTACCTAATACAGTCCAAAAATGAAAGAAATCGGATCATAACGACGCCCACCTCCCATACAAAAGTTAGGTTGAAAATTACTAAAAGTGGGTTAACTCACTAACGAAAAACGTCAGAAACACTATATTTCACACAAGAAATGGCAGATGAAAGATGCACTCAGATTTTTTTTACAAAATGGAAAATGTGTATACCCCTCTGAATTTTTTCAAAATATTTGAAGGACTTACCAATATTTTCGATAAAAAATATATTAGAAGCACCGAGATCATCATGCTCGCTTGAAAACTTGTGGTTCGATTTTGACGATTTTTTGAACTAGTGCTTACTTTATATATTGCAAAGTGATCGATTCAGAGGGACTTCATATTTCTGGTATATACGTATGTAGGAAGTAAGCGTGGTTGTAAACTGTAAGCTTTGGAATATTTTCGTAAAATACTATTGTTTCCAGAAAAATATGAGGAACCAAATTTCATTGAAATTTATCTATAAGTTTCAGAGATATGATTTTTGACCCATAAGTGGGCGAAGTGATATTAAATAAATTACTAAATTTATATCAACCAAACTCTCCAAAGTCGCGTTTTTTAGGCATTTCTTTATTCAGTGGATGAAATCGGATTATAACTACGCCCACCTCCCATACAAAGGTTATGTTGAAATTTCTTAAAGACGCTTTATTTCAGTAAGGAAAAACACCAGAAACCTTAAATATCAGTATATAGATGGTATAGAAGGGCTGCATTCAAATTGGTATACAACATTTTAAATAAGCGTGACTTCGTCCACTTATGGGTCAAAAACCACAACTCTGAAACTTATCGACAAATTTCAATGAGATTCGGTTCCTCATATTTTTCTGGAAACAATAGTATTTTACGAAAATATTCCAAAGATTACAGTCTACAACCACGCTTACTTCCTACATACGTACGTATATACCAGAACTATGAAGTCCCTCTGGATCGATCACTTTGCAATATATATAGTAAGCACTAGTTCAAAAAATCGTCAAAATCGAACCACAAGTTTTCAAGCGAGCATGATGATCTCGGTGCTTCTAATATATTTTTTATCGAAAATATTGGTAAGTCCTTCAAATATTTTGAAAAAATTCAGAGGGGATATTGTTTTCTTCTAATAATATTTATCCGTGCCAAAAAAGGGTCAAATCAGGTCATAACTTTCACTGGCTCCCATATAACAAATAATTGGGGTTTCTTTTAAATGAAGGGGATAATGGTAAAATAATAATAAATTATTGCAATTCCCTGACAAATCGGCGTTCAATTTACATACTATATTTGTAATAAATTTACTAAATTAGTAGTAAATTAATAGTAATGCGAAAACTTTATTTATTATCCAAATAAAATAAAATTAAAACACAACAAAATTTCAGCACAAAACAATGCAGCTGTATTTAACTAAATTGTTATGAAACAAATTATTGCCTACTTTTCAACTGACTGATCTGTGTAACCGGAAATGTTTTTAAAACCCGCATTAGTATTGTTTTCTGACGACAAAAAAAATTATTATTGTTATTTATTTTCATATTGTGAACAGAATCTTTATCGTCCAGCCAACTATTATGAAGTAGCAAAAGCAAAGGTGCAGATGGGTCTTTTCAGATGCCGATCTAACGGTTGAGGCTTTTCTCGCGGCCATTTGTTTGCCTTTTCAAAGGCGCACCCATTCTGGCCATACCTGAGCTGGAAGACTCCCGAAAACGCACCAAGGCTTGAAGTTCATGACGATTCCCTATACGGAATAAGTCACCATTCGATAGAGGCCGCAAGTAGAAAAGCTTCATTATGGCTCTGTCGGTAATATCGCCCTAAACAAAGCGGAACGCTAACCAGATCGCTCATTAAAAGATATTAATGGTAATTCCGACGCGAAATAATCGTTGACATTGTAAACACCAAAACGGTTTGAGTACCGTTGAATAACACAGTATAAAACACCTCTTTCAAGAAGTTAAACACTTCCTTGCCATTTCTTATCACCATTCATGCCAAATTTCTAGGGAATGGGTAACCGACGTTACTGTAGGTGATTTCGTATTATGAACGCCGATCTGGTCTGCAACAGCTGTCCATCAAATCAAATTTTTTTGTTCGGGATTCCCTTCCGATTCTGGTAATGTCTTACAACTGTTAAACCAGTAATAATAATATTTAGTAAAATATATTGTTTCGAAGACCGTTAAAAGGATATAATGAGAAATCATCAACCATTATGTTAAAATATTATTAAAAACCAAATGTATTCTTAAACAAATATTTATTAAAATAAAATCTTATACAATAGGTAAGAGGTAACTAGTAACACATCTATAAAAAATCCATTTTTTTAACGCTTTTCTTAATATGATCCAAAACAAGTTTGTTCACTTTTGCCTTTTCCTCGGCATCTTCCTCTTCTTCTTCGTCATCAGAGTCGCCTTTGGGCCACAAGCGTTCTCTAGCGTTACATAAAAATTTGCGAAACTTCGCTTGTCTTATAAACGCATCTAAGTCATTCCAATCGCTGTACTCAATATTGTTGCAGCATTCTCCGATTAAACCAATGGTCACATCAATTTTTTTATCGACAAGTTTTTTGACAACAGGACGTGGACGTCGAAGTTCCTGCCGATAGCAGAGCAACTTATAAGTCAGTGTAGACTTTGTAGTGGGTGTCTCCATATTAAATTATTTGTTTGTTGTTGTAAACCGTAAATGAGTTGTACTTTGGACTTTAGTAAAGTGAATGACTTATCTCGTCGGCACTCAATCTTTATATCCACCTTAGCGCAGGTATAAGATATTACCTGTGTTGACTTTACAGGTGTTCGCTTTCGTTGGGTTCGTTAAAATACGCGATGTGTGCCGAGTGCGATTTTTGCTTGACACAATGGATAAACCATAATTTTTTCTTAGAAATTATTAGCAACGTCTCTTATACCTAAACCTACAGATAATTGATGATTCATGGAATTTCAGAAACATTTCGCGATCTCATAAAAATGGGATGGTAAATGCCTGGCCGAACTGTTTCTAGAATTTTTGAACGTATTAATAATGGATGCATGTCAGACGACTCCGAGTTTTTCACTGAGGGAAGTCGTTTGATAGCTTGGAGAACTGAAGCCCAGTAATCACACCGATTGCAAGTGAGTGTAGTAGACAGATGCTATCCTCGAACTTGAATTGTTCCACTAAAGTATCGTTCCTTTCGGCTGAGCCGAGGTACAACCTGACACTTCCATGTACGGAATATTCTGGTGTCGAACTTAAACAAATCTCCCGGAACTAAAACCATATAAAATGTGAGTAATTATATAATTGTTTTGTTTCCATCGCATCCATTTTTTGGGACACCCACATATTTATCTCTGACCTTATATACTCGTATATTATTCAACTAATCTACAGTATAAATTCGTTTGTTACATCGTAAATATAGCACGGAAGTGTTTTAATACCGACCGTTTTTGTTATGTGTGTGGAGAATTAACTTTTAAATTTCAGCGTTGATATCTAACGTCATTAATTAAACAGTGGCAATTTTGGATTTCCTGTGAGGAGTCAAGATAAATCTTGGCTTCGATATGTGAGACTGATCTTTGGTTAGCATAAACAAGAACCCAGACATATGTCATTTGCTATTAAACATGTTTTAATATAATGTTCTGTAGAAGATTTATGGACTTCGGTGAATGAACGGGCGACCATTTGTATAGCTACAACATGAGGGAAGATAATCTTCGATGATGACATTTAAAAGATTTATATGTTTTAGACAAAAAGTTATTAATAATTATATTTAATTATAATTAAATAATTATATTTACTAGCTATTCAGCAAAACAAAACTATAATACATTCAAGGAATGTGTATTATGGACATTTTTTCTTCAGAGTACGAACTTTTAAAATTTACTTAATCAATGTCAATCTACCCTTTTAAACTCTTCTTGGAATCCATTAATATCTCTTTGTACAATTTTGGTAAGCCCAGCATTTAGTTTCTCCAGAACACTCCTTTTTAAGTTTTCAAATATTTTCATTCATTCTCATTTTGGTTTAATTATGTTTCTAAATTGCATTTTGGGAAATTTTATGGGGAATGTTCCGTTTTTTAGATGTTAAGTCAACCAGATAAGCGCAGGTAGCTGACCTTTAAATTTAATCACCTAGCAGAGGGAGCTTCTGCAACTTTCCAAAGTAAACTACCTGACTCAAAGTATATTCATCACGCTCTTTACAGCGAAACCATAGTCACTAACCATATCGTATATAGAAAGAACATAAACTGTGAACAAAATATCAATAACGAATTCATCTCACGCCAAGTCATATTTACCATACAATACATACGTCTATCGCGAAGAACTTTGTCGTCGACGTCGCAACATTGTAGCGCTTAACAAGGCGAAAATCGGCATCACACAGGAGTTGATAGCGAATTGTGCGAGAAAACTGTGGGAATGCGACCAGGATGATATCGAGGCGTTAGGTCGGTTAGTTGGTGGGTTATTGCAATATTTGCTGCTGTAATTTTTATACTCTCGCAACAAATGTTGCTGAAGAGAGTATTATAGTTTTGTTCACATAACGGTTGTTTGTAACACCCAAAACTAAACGAGTTAGATATAGGGTTATATATACCAAAGTGATCAGGGTGAAGAGTGGAGTTCAAATCCGAATGTCTGTCTGTCCGTCCGTCCGTCCGTCTGTGCAAGCTGTAACTTGAGTAAAAATTAAGATATCTTGATGAAAATGAGCAAAATCGGACCACTGCCACGACCACAAAATGGCGAAAACCGAAAACACCTAAAGTGCCATAACTAAGCCATAAATAATGCTATGGAAATAAAATTTGGTATGACCCCGCCCCCTACTAAGTTTTTTATACATATTTTGCAAACCAATGCAGCTATATAAACCAAACTTTCTGCAGTCGTTTGTTTTAGCCACTACCTAATACAGTCCAAAAATGAAAGAAATCGGATCATAACCACGCCCACCTCCCATACAAAAGTTAGGTTGAAAATTACTAAAAGTGGGTTAACTCACTAACGAAAAACGTCAGAAACACTATATTTCACACAAGAAATGGCAGATGAAAGCTGCACTCAGATTTTTTTTACAAAATGGAAAATGTTTCGTCGCCCACTTATGGGTCAAAAACCATATCTCAGGAACTACTCGACCGATTTCAATGAAACTTGGTTTGGAATAGTTTCCTTAAATCCCAATGATATGTTGTGAAAATAGGCCAAATCGCTTCACAACCGCGCCTACTTCCTATATACCAGAACTTTGAAGACGATCTGAATCGTTAACTTTACAACATATAAAGTAAGCACTAGTGAAGATATCAGTGCAGAACTTTGCACAAATACTATGTTAATAGTGTGGCAGCCCCATTCTAAAAATCGCCGAAATCGGACCATAGGTTTTCAAGGTCCCATTAATCGTGCTTCTAACCTAATATTATGGTTTCCAACTTTCAATGGACTTTATACAATATTAATGACGCATATGTGATTCAAATTGTGCATTATATAATATAAATATAGTTAAATAAATAAATTGCGAGAGTATAAAATGTTCGGTTACACCCGAACTTACCCCTTCCTTACTTGTTACTAATAATAATTTAATATATACCCAATGGGTTTGCAGCTTTCGACAGATGACTGCGATTTCAACAGATAAATTTTAAACGCAAAATATCACTGAAGCGTGCACAAAGTTCACTAAAATATATTATAAAATAGTCATACAAATATAAGGCATCAATAATGATATTAAATAAATTACTAAATTTATATCAACCAAACTCTCCAAAGTCGCGTTTTTTAGGCATTTCTTTATTCAGTGGATGAAATCGGATTATAACTACGCCCACCTACCATACAAAGGTTATGTTGAAAATTCTTAAAGACGCTTTATTTCAGTAAGGAAAAACACCAGAAACCTTAAATATCAGTATATAGATTGTATAGAAGGGCTGCATTCAAATTGGTATACAACATTTTAAATGAGCGTGACTTCGTCCACTTATGGGTCAAAAACCACAACTCTGAAACTTATCGACAAATTTCAATGAAATTCGGTTCCTCATATTTTTCTGGAAACAATAGTATTTTATGAAAATATTCCAAAGATTACAGTCTACAACCACGCTTACTTCCTACATACGTACGTATATACCAGAACTATGAAGTCCCTCTGGATCGATCACTTTGCAATATATATAGTAAGCACTAGTTCAAAAAATCGTCAAAATCGAACCACAAGTTTTCAAGCGAGCATGATGATCTCGGTGCTTCTAATATATTTTTTATCGAAAATATTGGTAAGTCCTTCAAATATTTTGAAAAAATTCAGAGGGGATATTGTTTTCTTCTAATAATATTTATCCGTGCCAAAAAAGGGTCAAATCAGGTCATAACTTTCACTGGCTCCCATATAACTAATAATTGGGGTTTCTTTTAAATGAAGGGGATAATGGTAAAATAATAATAAATTATTGCAATTCCCTGACAAATCGGCGTTCAATTTACATACTATATTTGTAATAAATTTACTAAAATAAGTAAATTAATAGTAATGCGTAAACTTTATTTATTATCCAAATAAAATAAAATTAAAACACAACAAAATTTCAGCACAAAACAATGCAGCTGTATTTAACTAAATTGTTATGAAACAAATTATTGCCTACTATTCAACGCTTTACCTGACTGATCTGTGTAACCGGAAATGTTTTTAAAACCCGCATTAGTATTGTTTTCTGACGACAAAAAAAATTATTATTGTTATTTATTTTCATATTGTGAACAGAATCTTTATCGTCCAGCCAACTATTATGAAGTAGCAAAAGCAAAGGTGCAGATGGGTCTTTTCAGATGCCGATCTAACGGTTGAGGCTTTTCTCGCGGCCATTTGTTTGCCTTTTCAAAGGCGCACCCATTCTGGCCATACCTGAGCCGGGTTGTCCTTACCATCACGTTGGAAGACTCCCGAAAACGCACCAAGGCTTGAAGTTCATTACGATTCCCTATACGGAATAAGTCACCATTCGATAGAGGCCGCAAGTAGAAAAGCTTCATTATGGCTCTGTCGGTAATATCGCCGTAAAAAAGCGGAACGCTAACCAGATCGCTCATTAAAAGATATTAATGGTAATTCCGACGCGAAATAATCGTTGACATTGTAAACACCAAAACGGTTTGAGTACCGTTGAATAACACAGTATAAAACACTTTCAAGAAGTTAAACACTTCCTTGCCATTTCTTATTACCATTCATTCCAAATTTCTAGGGAATGGGTAACCGAAGTTACTGTAGGTGATTTCGTATTATGAACGCCGATCTGGTCTGCAACAGCTGTCCATCAAATCAAATTTTGTTGTTCGGGATTCCCTTCCGATTCTGGTAATGTCTTACAACTGTTAAACCAGTAATAATAATATTTAGTAAAATATATTTTTTCGAAGACCGTTAAAAGGATATAATGAGAAACCATCAACCATTATGTTAAAATATTATTAAAAACCAAATGTATTCTTAAACAAATATTTATTAAAATAAAATCTTATACAATAGGTAAGAGGTAACTAGTAACATATCTATAAAAAATCCATTTTTTTAACGCTTTTCTTAATATGATCCAAAACAAGTTTGTTCACTTTTGCCTTTTCCTCGGCATCTTCCTCTTCTTCTTCGTCATCAGAGTCGCCTTTGGGCCACAAGCGTTCTCTAGCGTTACATAAAAATTTGCGAAACTTCGCTTGTCTTATAAACGCATCTAAGTCATTCCAATCGCTGTACTCAATATTGTTGCAGCATTCTCCGATTAAACCAATGGTCACATCAATTTTTGTATCGACAAGTTTTTTGGCAACAGGACGTGGACGTCGAAGTTCCTGCCGATAGCAGAGCAACTTATAAGTAAAGTGAATGACTTATTTCGTCGGCACTCAATCTTTATATCCACCTTAGCGCAGGTATAAGATATTACCTGTGTTGACTTTACAGGTGTTCGCTTTCGTTGGGTTCGTTAAAATACGCGAAGTGTGCCGAGTGCGATTTTTGCTTGACACAATAAATAAACCATAATTTTTTCTTAGAAATTATTAGCAACGTCTCTTATACCTAAACCTACAGATAATTGATGATTCATGGAATTTCAGAAACATTTCGCGATCTCATAAAAATGGGATGGTAAATGCCTGGCCGAACTGTTTCTAAAATTTTTGAACGTATTAATAATGGATGCATGTCAGACGACTCCGAGTTTTTACTGAGGGAAGTCGTTTGATAGCTTGGAGAACTGAAGCCCAGTAATCACACCGATTGCAAGTGAGTGTAGTAGACAGATGCTATCCTCGAACTTGAATTGTTCCACTAAAGTATCGTTCATTTCGGCTGAGACGAGATACAACCTGACACTTCCATGTACGGAATATTCTGGTGTCGAACTTAACACAAATCTCCCGGAACTAAAACCATATAAAATGTGAGTAATTATATAATTGTTTTGTTTCCATCGCATCCATTTTTTGGGACACCCACATATTTATCTCTGACCTTATATACTCGTATATTATTGAACTAATCTACAGTATAAATTCGTTTGTTACATCGTAAATATAGCACGGAAGTGTTTTAATACCGACCGTTTTTGTTATGTGTGTGGAGAATTAACTTTTAAATTTCAGCGTTGATATCTAACGTCATTAATTGAACAGTGGCAATTTTGGATTTCCTGTGAGGAGTCAAGATAAATCTTGGGTTCGATATGTGAGACTGATCTTTTTTTAGCATAAACAAGTACCCAGACATATGTCATTTGCTATTAAACATTTTTTAATATAATGTTCTGTAGAAGATTTATGGACTTCGGTGAATGAACGGGCGACCATTTGTATAGCTACAACATGAGGGAAGATAATCTTCGATGATGACATTTAAAAGATTTATATGTTTTAGACAAAAAGTTATTAATAATTATATTTAATTATAATTAAATAATTATATTTACTAGCTATTCAGCAAAACAAAACTATAATACATTCAAGGAATGTGTATTATGGACATTTTTTCTTCAGAGTACGAACTTTTAAAATTTACTTAATCAATGTCAATCTACCCTTTTAAACTCTTCTTGGAATCCATTAATATCTCTTTGTACAATTTTGGTAAGCCCAGCATTTAGTTTCTCCAGAACACTCCTTTTTAAGTTTTCAAATATTTTCATTCATTCTCATTTTGGTTTAATTATGTTTCTAAATTGCATTTTGGGAAATTTTATGGGGAATGTTCCGTTTTTTAGATGTTAAGTCAACCAGATAAGCGCAGGTAGCTGACCTTTAAATTTAATCACCTAGCAGAGGGAGCTTCTGCAACTTTCCAAAGAAAACTACCTGACTAAAAGTATATTCATCACGCTCTTTACAGCGAAACCATAGTCACTAACCATATCGTATATAGAAAGAACATAAACTGTGAACGATATATCAATAACGAATTCATCTCACGCCAAGTCATATTTACCATGCAATACATACGTCTATCGCGAAGAACTTTGTCGTCGACGTCGCAACATTGTAGCGCTTAACAAGGCGAAAATCGGCATCACACAGGAGTTGATCGCGAATTGTGCGAGAAAACTGTGGGAATGCGACCAGGATGATATCGAGGCGTTAGGTCGGTTAGTTGGTGGGTTATTGCAATATTTGCTGCTGTAATTTTTATACTCTCGCAACAAATGTTGCTGAAGAGAGTATTATAGTTTTGTTCACATAACGGTTGTTTGTAACACCCAAAACTAAACGAGTTAGATATAGGGTTATATATACCAAAGTGATCAGGGTGAAGAGTGGAGTTCAAATCCGAATGTCTGTCTGTCCGTCCGTCTGTGCAAGCTGTAACTTGAGTAAAAATTAAGATATCTTGATGAAAATGAGCAAAATCGGACCACTGCCACGACCACAAAATGGCGAAAACCGAAAACACATAAAGTGCCATAACTAAGCCATAAATAATTCTATGGAAATAAAATTTGGTATGACCCCGCCCCCTACTAAGTTTTTTATACATATTTTGCAAACCAATGCAGCTATATAAACCAAACTTTCTGCAGTCGTTTCTTTAGCCACTACCTAATACAGTCCAAAAATGAAAGAAATCGGATCATAACCACGCCCACCTCCCATACAAAAGTTAGGTTGAAAATTACTAAAAGTGGGTTAACTCACTAACGAAAAACGTCAGAAACACTATATTTCACACAAGAAATGGCAGATGAAAGCTGAACTCAGATTTTTTTTACAAAATGGAAAATGTGGCGTAGCCCACTTATGGGTCAAAAACCATATCTCAGGAACTACTCGACCGATTTCAATGAAACTTGGTTTGGAATAGTTTCCTTAAATCCCAATGATATGTTGTGAAAATAGGCCAAATCGCTTCACAACCGCGCCTACTTCCTATATACCAGAACTTTGAAGACGATCTGAATCGTTAACTTTACAACATATAAAGTAAGCACTAGTGAAGATATCAGTGCAGAACTTTGCACAAATACTATGTTAATAGTGTGGCAGCCCCATTCTAAAAATCGCCGAAATCGGACCATAGGTTTTCAAGGTCCCATTAATCGTGCTTCTAACCTAATATTATGGTTTCCAACTTTCAATGGACTTTATACAATATTAATGACGCATATGTGATTCAAATTGTGCATTATATAATATAAATATAGTTAAATAAATAAATTGCGAGAGTATAAAATGTTCGGTTACACCCGAACTTACCCCTTCCTTACTTGTTACTAATAATAATTTAATATATACCCAATGGGTTTGCAGCTTTCGACAGATGACTGCGATTTCAACAGATAAATTTTAAACGCAAAATATCACTGAAGCGTGCACAAAGTTCACTAAAATATATTATAAAATAGTCATACAAATATAAGGCATCAATAATGATATTAAATAAATTACTAAATTTATATCAACCAAACTCTCCAAAGTCGCGTTTTTTAGGCATTTCTTTATTCAGTGGATGAAATCGGATTATAACTACGCCCACCTACCATACAAAGGTTATGTTGAAAATTCTTAAAGACGCTTTATTTCAGTAAGGAAAAACACCAGAAACCTTAAATATCAGTATATAGATTGTATAGAAGGGCTGCATTCAAATTGGTATACAACATTTTAAATGAGCGTGACTTCGTCCACTTATGGGTCAAAAACCACAACTCTGAAACTTATCGACAAATTTCAATGAAATTCGGTTCCTCATATTTTTCTGGAAACAATAGTATTTTATGAAAATATTCCAAAGATTACAGTCTACAACCACGCTTACTTCCTACATACGTACGTATATACCAGAACTATGAAGTCCCTCTGGATCGATCACTTTGCAATATATATAGTAAGCACTAGTTCAAAAAATCGTCAAAATCGAACCACAAGTTTTCAAGCGAGCATGATGATCTCGGTGCTTCTAATATATTTTTTATCGAAAATATTGGTAAGTCCTTCAAATATTTTGAAAAAATTCAGAGGGGATATTGTTTTCTTCTAATAATATTTATCCGTGCCAAAAAAGGGTCAAATCAGGTCATAACTTTCACTGGCTCCCATATAACTAATAATTGGGGTTTCTTTTAAATGAAGGGGATAATGGTAAAATAATAATAAATTATTGCAATTCCCTGACAAATCGGCGTTCAATTTACATACTATATTTGTAATAAATTTACTAAAATAAGTAAATTAATAGTAATGCGTAAACTTTATTTATTATCCAAATAAAATAAAATTAAAACACAACAAAATTTCAGCACAAAACAATGCAGCTGTATTTAACTAAATTGTTATGAAACAAATTATTGCCTACTATTCAACGCTTTACCTGACTGATCTGTGTAACCGGAAATGTTTTTAAAACCCGCATTAGTATTGTTTTCTGACGACAAAAAAAAATATTATTGTTATTTATTTTCATATTGTGAACAGAATCTTTATCGTCCAGCCAACTATTATGAAGTAGCAAAAGCAAAGGTGCAGATGGGTCTTTTCAGATGCCGATCTAACGGTTGAGGCTTTTCTCGCGGCCATTTGTTTGCCTTTTCAAAGGCGCACCCATTCTGGCCATACCTGAGCTGGGTTGTCCTTACCATCACGTTGGAAGACTCCCGAAAACGCACCAAGGCTTGAAGTTCATTACGATTCCCTATACGGAATAAGTCACCATTCGATAGAGGCCGCAAGTAGAAAAGCTTCATTATGGCTCTGTCGGTAATATCGCCGTGAAAAAGCGGAACGCTAACCAGATCGCTCATTAAAAGATATTAATGGTAATTCCGACGCGAAATAATCGTTGACATTGTAAACACCAAAACGGTTTGAGTACCGTTGAATAACACAGTATAAAACACTTTCAAGAAGTTAAACACTTCCTTGCCATTTCTTATTACCATTCATTCCAAATTTCTAGGGAATGGGTAACCGAAGTTACTGTAGGTGATTTCGTATTATGAACGCCGATCTGGTCTGCAACAGCTGTCCATCAAATCAAATTTTGTTGTTCGGGATTCCCTTCCGATTCTGGTAATGTCTTACAACTGTTAAACCAGAAATAATAATATTTAGTAAAATATATTGTTTCGAAGACCGTTAAAAGGATATAATGAGAAACCATCAACCATTATGTCATAATATTATTAAAAACCAAATGTATTCTTAAACAAATATTTATTAAAATAAAATCTTATACAATAGGTAAGAGGTAACTAGTACTAAATCTATAAAAAATCCATTTTTTTAACGCTTTTCTTAATATGATCCAAAACAATTTTGTTCACTTTTGCCTTTTCCTCGGCATCTTCCTCTTCTTCTTCGTCATCAGAGTCACCTTTGGGCCACAAGCGTTCTCTAGCGTTACTTAAAAATTTGCGAAACTTCGCTTGTCTTATAAACGCATCTAAGTCATTCCAATCGCTGTACTCAATATTGTTGCAGCATTCTCCGATTAAACCAATGGTCACATCAATTTTTGTATCGACAAGTTTTTTGGCAACAGGACGTGGACGTCGAAGTTCCTGCCGATAGCAGAGCAACTTATAAGTCAGTGTAGACTTTGTAGTGGGTGTCTCCATAGTAAATTATTTGTTTGTTGTTGTAAACCGTAAATGAGTTGTACTTTGGACTTTAGTAAAGTGAATGACTTATCTCGTCGGCACTCAATCTTTATATCCACCTTAGCGCAGGTATAATATATTACCTGTGTTGACTTTACAGGTGTTCGCTTTCGTTGGGTTCGTTAAAATACGCGAAGTGTGCCGAGTGCGATTTTTGCTTGACACAATGGATAAACCATAATTTTTTCTTAGAAATTATTAGCAACGTCTCTTATACCTAAACCTACAGATAATTGATGATTCATGGAATTTCAGAAACATTTCGCGATCTCATAAAAATGGGATGGTAAATGCCTGGCCGAACTGTTTCTAGAATTTTTGAACGTATTAATAATGGATGCATGTCAGACGACTCCGAGTTTTTCACTGAGGGAAGTCGTTTGATAGCTTGGAGAACTGAAGCCCAGTAATCACACCGATTGCAAGTGAGTGTAGTAGACAGATGCTATCCTCGAACTTGAATTGTTCCACTAAAGTATCGTTCCTTTCGGCTGAGACGAGATACAACCTGACACTTCCATGTACGGAATATTCTGGTGTCGAACTTAACACAAATCTCCCGGAACTAAAACCATATAAAATGTGAGTAATTATATAATTGTTTCGTTTCCATCGCATCCATTTTTTGGGACACCCACATATTTATCTCTGACCTCATATACTCGTATATTATTCAACTAATCTACACTATAAATTCCTTTGTTACATCGTAAATATAGCACGGAAGTGTTTTAATACCGACCGTTTTTGTTATGTGTGTGGAGAATTAACTTTTAAATTTCAGCGTTGATATCTAACGTCATTAATTAAACAGTGGCAATTTTGGATTTCATGTTAGGAGTCAAGATAAATCTTGGGTTCGACATAAATGTTGTCTAACGTGTGTGAGACTGCTATTTGGTTAGGATAAACAAGAACCCAGACATTGTATGTCATTTGTTATCAAGCATGTTGGAGTAGAATAGAAGATTTATGGACTTCGGTGCACGAACGGGCGACCATTTGTATAGCTACAACATGAGGGAAGATAATCTTCGATGATGACATTTAAAAGATTTATATGTTTTAGACAAAAAGTTATTAATAATTATATTTAATTATAATTAAATAATTATATTTACTAGCTATTCAGCAAAACAAAACTATAATACATTCAAGGAATGTGTATTATGGACATTTTTTAATCAGAGTACGAACTTTTAAAATTTACTTAATCAATGTCAATCTAGCCTTTTAAACTCTTCTTAGAATCCATTAATATCTCTTTGTACAATTTTGGTAAGCCCAGCATTTAGTTTCTCCAGAACACTCCTTTTTAAGTTTTCAAATATTTTCATTTTCATTTTCGTCGACGTCGCAACATTGTAGCGCTTAACAAGGTGAAAATCGACATCACACAGGAGTTGATCGTGAATTGTGTGAGAAAACTGTGGGAATGCGACCATGATGATATCGAGGCGTTAGGTCGGTTAGTTGGTGGGTTATTGCAATATTTGCTGCTGTAATTTTTATACTCTCGCAACAATTGTTGCTAAAGAGAGTATTATAGTTTTGTTCACATAACGGTTGTTTGTAACACCCAAAACTAAACGAGTTAGATATAGGGTTATATATACCAAAGTGATCAGGGTGAAGAGTGGAGTTCAAATCCGAATGTCTGTCTGTCCGTCCGTCCGTCCGTCTGTGCAAGCTGTAACTTGAGTAAAAATTAAGATATCTTGATGAAAATGAGCAAAATCGGATCACTGCCACGACCACAAAATGGCGAAAACCGAAAACACATAAAGTGCTATAACTAAGCCATAAATAAAGCTATGGAAATAAAATTTGGTATGAAGGATCGCACTATGAAGAGGCATATTAGATGTAATTTTTTTGGGGAAGTGGGCGTGGCCCCGCCACCTACTAAGTTTTTTATACATATTTTGCAAACCAATACAGCTACATAAACCAAACTTTCTGCAGTCGTTTTTTCAGCCACTACCTAATACAGTCCAAAAATGAAAGAAATCGGATCATAACCACGCCCACCTCCCATACAAAAGTTAGGTTGAAAATTACTAAAAGTGGGTTAACTCACTAACGAAAAACGTCAGAAACACTAAATTTCACACAAGATATGGCAGATGAAAGCTGCACTCAGATTTTTTTTACAAAATGGAAAATGGGCGTGGCGTCGCCCACTTATGGGTCAAAACCCGTATCTTAGGAACTACTGGACCGATTTCAATGAAACTTGGTTTGTAATAGTTTCCTTACATCCCAATGATATGTTGTGAAAATAGGCCAAATCGCTTCACAACCGCGCCTACTTCCTATATACCAGAGCTTTGAAGACGATCTGAATCGTTAACTTTACAATATATAAAGTAAGCACTAGTACTTTGCACAAATACTACCTTTATAGTGTGGCAGCCCCATTCTAAAAATCGCCGAAATCGGACCATAGGTTTTCAAGGCCCCATTAATCGAACATAAGGACCTCGGTGCTTCTAACCGAATATTATGGTTTCCAACTTTCAATGGACTTTATACAATATATATGACGCATATGTGGGTCAAATTGTGTATTATATAATATAAATAAAGTTAAATAAATAAATTGCGAGAGTATAAAATGTTCGGTTACACCCGAACTTAGCCCTTCCTTACTTGTTACTAATAATAATTTAATACATACCCAATGGGTTTCCAGCTTTCGACAGATGACTGCGATTTCAACAGATAAATTTCTTGAGCATTTGGCTTTTTTAGTTAAACAAAAATTACCTTTGGTATGAATAATACTGTAATTTTAAGTGAAATCAATTTTTTTGTAATATTTACACAGGGGATAGTCAGTGTTTGGCATTTTGCTGTTTCGATAGATGAGCCATAGGCCAAAAATCAAAAAATCGATAGCAAAATATTTTGAGAAAATGTAAGCGAATTGTCTCTAAAATGACCAAAATTTTATATGGTAAAACAGTTTTGTCTGGAAATCTAACTTGACTTTCAAAATATGGAATCGAAGACATGACTACATATTCATTTTTACAGTGCAGCGAATGTTTCTCAACTAAGGGCGAAATTTAAAGTGGTCTGACGAATATTTACGTTCCTGAATTTGAATGATTTTAAATGTATTTTTAAGTGAAAGATATGCTTTAGTATATGTAGTAATACTTGTTTTATGTAGACTTAAATTTTTGTCCAGTGTATTTGTGGGTGTATTAAGTTAATATATATGTTAAAGTTTGCTGCAGAAATTTGCAGATATATGCGTAATCTACATATACTAACGCCATCTTTTGTAAAGTGCTAAAACTAAGCTATAAATAAAATTATGAAGACAAAAATTGGTACAAATTATCGCTTTAGGCAGGTGAATATTTGGACACAATTTTTTTGCGAAAATGGCGTGGGCACGCTCCTTAATGTTTTTTGTAAATATCTCATAAACTGTTACAGCTATATTACAAATTTTCTGGAGGCTCTTGATTATACAACAAGATATGGGAGGAAATTGGATCATAACCACGCCCACCTCCCATACAAATTTTATGTTGTCCCGATCGTTCTTTTGGGATCTATAGGATATAGTCGCACGATGTGATAAATTTTTTTATCATATATTTAAACTATTTTTCTAGATTTTTGGGGATATCTCAACGGAAAGTATTTATGGCCGCAGCTTCATACAAATGGAACCGCTGTGCACTGCCTACCAGTGTTCAATTTAGCAGCACTATGTTTGAATAACAGCAAGTATAGCCGATAAACATATTGCTTTCGCATTCGAAATATTCGTGAACTAAAGAAAATTAAACAATTGAAATGTTCAACATTGTAAATTATTGTTCGAGTGTGTTTGAAAAAAGCTCACGCATTCAATTGATGAATTAAATGGTGTGAAGGGAGGTTTTCGTAGAACATGCGAATGCTGGTCTACACACTGTAGAGGCTTTGTATGTAATATGAAACTGTAGATGAACGCTTTCGCTTATGGCATGAAAATTATTCAGCTCGTTTGCACTCATTTACCTTCACTATGTGAACGTACTGTTATCTAGCAATATGAGTGAAGGCAAATAGTTATATATGCAGCATGTCATGACAGGCAGACATTCTGACTAATAGCGTAGTTGATAATAATGTGA
This sequence comes from Zeugodacus cucurbitae, assembly GCF_028554725.1. Lineage (NCBI taxonomy): Eukaryota > Metazoa > Arthropoda > Insecta > Diptera > Tephritidae > Zeugodacus > Zeugodacus cucurbitae. The sequence goes on along the minus strand of NC_071668.1, from coordinate 61,553,320 downwards.
CTGTATAGCGGGTACGGCTTCTGATATTAAGCAGTATCAATGTCTGTGAAGCAATTCAATTGCTTCTGTGTGGGCGCGTACAACACCGAAATTTGGTTAAAAGCGTGTGTCTGCGCAAAGGTTTGAAATGTTTATTCATAAAGTATACACCGATTGTTCTTCTGCATTGCAATTAAGTAACTGAGCAAATGAAATTAATTATCTTACCTTTGTTAATTGCAGGCTGCATTGCTACCGCAAACGACTCATCACTGATGGTACAAATGCCTCAAAGAAAGAATGCTTGTGAATATCGAAATAAAAAAGTAAACGAGGATAATTAAAAAGGTGAGCGGAGTTAAAATTGAAATTAATAAGATATCTATATAAGTACAGACATCTTTTGAAGTGATATTTAAATATAATATTTTCAAATGGCTCCAATGGAAGTTTAATTAAAGATTTAATTTTTCATCCGAAATGTCTGCAATTAAGAAAAATATATACATAAGCAGAAAAAGCTGAGCCTCATTTGGTTTTGTTTAAGTGGAAGAAAATGTAAAGTTGTCATAAATAAAATGTTCGGGTACACCTGAACAAAAACCTTAATTACTTCATAAACAACTGGTTATAATTGAATGAGTCTCTGTCTAAGACCGAAAGCTGTATATTTTGCTAATTGCTAATTTTTTAAGAACTATAGTTCAATAGTTCTTTTTTGTTCATCGCCATCATCTTACTGTACATTATTTATTGTTCCTTTCAATAGCAAAGTAATGGCTGTAATGAGACTGATATATACCGAATTTACTTATGTACATTACATTAATCACAATTCAATCAGCACCAGTCAACCAACTAACCTTTTGAAGGTTGGCCATGAAGTTAAATCAACTTAGTAGCTGTTCAACTAGCTGCCAAATCCTCACGCTTCACGCTAAATATAGTATTTGAAATCTGGTCGCTTATTTTTCCTTATGGTTTGTGCACTGAATTATTATTATTCATACAAAATGCCAAAACATACAAATTTTTACACATATTGGTTCAGCTGGTTGTTGCTGTGTATATTTTCGCAGCGTAAGTACCATAGAAAATGCACAAATTTTTTATGCTGTCCACATTTCACACGAAACCGACTTTTGTGAAAATTTTTTCATTGATTTCATTTTCATTTAAAAACAAAAGTTTTAGGGACGTGCTAAATTAGTATTACAGCTTTTAGCGCTAATGGCTGTGGTTCTGGTTGCATTTAGCACATTGGAACAAACGAAACCAAAAAACAAGGGAAAGGCTAAATTCGGGCGCAACCGAACAGTTTATACTCTCGCAGTTTATTGCTATATTAAGATAACACACAATTTGACCTATATATTCGGCATAAAGTCAAATAGAATAACGAAAATCATTCTATATAGTATATGAGGGCAAAGTTAATTCCTGAACCGATTTCACCCATTTTCATCACCAACATACATTATATCTAAAAATATATGATTACTTAATTTAGCTTAGATATTTCAAATATAAACCGACTTGAAAGGTATTAAGATTTATTTTTGAAAAACTTATAATTCGGTATGTGGGAGCTTGGGGAAGTTATGATCCAATTTTAACCATTTTTGGTACAGAGACACACTATTAGAAGAAAAAGTTTTCCTCTGAATTAAATTAAGGTATCTGAGAGATTTACCGATATTTTCGTTGAAAAATTACCTTCAAGAGTTCTTCATATTCGATATCCGGAGCATTGAAAAGTAATAGTCCGATTTCGACAATTTTTTCACAAGTGATGTCACAGACCATGTACAGTATCTGTGTTAAGTTTTATTTCGCTATCTTCATTGGTTCTTTTTGTATAAATTATAAAGTGAAGGAATCAGATGGAATTCAAAATTGAGTTATATGAGAAGTTGTCGTGGCCGATTTCAGCCATTTTCCAGCGTATCTAGAAAATATTCGATTCCGATTTCGCTCAATACCAACCTCCTCAGGGTGGCAAGGAATATGTGTTCCAAGTTTCATTAAGATATCTCAATTTTTACTCAAGTTATCGCTTACACGGACGGACGGACAGACAGACCCTATAAGTCGTTTAGTTTTATGACTTACAAACAACCGTTATGTGAACAAAACTATAATAGTCTCTTAGCAACTTTTGTTGCGAGAGTATAAAAACATTATTACAGAGTGGCCTGGAGGCCATAAATTGCTGCTCATTGCACTTTTTTTGAAAGCGCCGAATCCTTATCTTAACGAATTTTTACAACAATTTTTGCAGCTGTTTTTGGCAAACAAACACTTTTAATTTTTTTAATTAATAAAAAAAAAAACTCAGAACAAACCCTCTCCAACAATCAATAATCACTCTTTGTAATTTACAAACAAAACTGAAAAAATTGCAGGAGTTTGATTGGTGGCAAAAAAAAAAAATAAACACCTAAATGCAGCAACAAAACAAAGTTTTGAAAATTGTAGAATCACTCAGCTGCATAACCAATCCAATTACGCCACTAACAATGAATGTAAGATTGAAAGTACTTGGTGCCTTTAAAATAATGGTGAATATTCTTTGTAAAGTTACCTTTTCGATTATTTTCCACGGCAATTATTTAGTTTTGTTTTCTATTTTTATGGAGCGTGAGTATTTATATTATTTTTAATTTGTTGAGGTATTTTTCATACATTGCTTCCATTCGCTGGTGTGATAAAATGAAGAACTCAACCCTACGTTGTAGAGCACAATAATAGTGAAGCATACATTCCAACTTCAATACAATTTATTTGAAAATTGATGAAATGATTCTGCTTAATCTGAACTTCTGTACCAAATATTACTTTCATATATTTTATTTATGACTTAGTTACGACACTTTATAAGTATAAACTTTAGTGAATACTAACTGAGATTTAAAACAGTCTCTTAACCATTAATTCCTTCATAAGCGTAAGCATTTAACTATTCAATTGATGGCAACTCAGATTGTTTTCCATATGGATGTGTACATATACATGCGTATATATGCAGTAGAGGCTACCTAAATTCCTTTTCCTGCGAAAAGTGTGCGTTATATGTAGACAGTTGCAAAATTATATGATTTGGCCATAGTGTAGCAATTACAAACACAACGCCAGTTAACCCTTTATAACTCAACTAAGTAAAAACGGAAAAACTGTTTCGTTTCTAATAGATTTCGGATAGAAATGAAATACGTGTTTTATAGTTTAAACAATTTTTTTTTTTTTGGGTGAAAAACAACAAAAAAGGGTATGTGACAGATATGTCACGTTATGTAAAAACGTCTCTAAGCTCAATAATAATATTTGTATTTCGTGAATATTTACATGTTTTTAAGAAGTGTGAAATTCTTTGAAGCAGTTGTTTTGCTTGTTGTAGCATAAAGTCACAACACATTTTTCACATACCGTTTGTGATACTCCAACACATCCTGGACGCTTGCAACGAATTCGTTTTTCTGCCCATACCGGCCAGTGTCCAACTTGATCTTGCCAAACTGCCATAGTAGGAACATGTTGGGCTGGGCCCTTATGCTTTTTAGATTGTATCTTGAAACGAAGAGGAATTGAACTTCGTTTCATAGGGGACTTTGTACCCAATTTGCACAACACCGTGGCAACTTCTAAACGAAAATCAGCAGATGACAATTGATTGCCCTCTAATTTTTTTTCTTTATGAGCTCTTTTGTATAAGAGCCAAGCATTAGACACTGCAAGGTCTAAAAAGTGATAAAATAGACGAACGTGGCATCGCTTGCTTATTACCTTATTATTCAATGTTACAGAAATGGTACAAACCTAAACTTCACTATATATTGTATTAGTGAACATTTTTCGAATTATCTTATAGAAATTAAACATAATAGTGAACTACCTGAACTTTTCCACTAAATATTTTATTAAAACACTGAAAATTTTCTTATTTTTATCTTTTCGGTAATTGCAAGCACGTGCATTCACTAACTTTACCATAGCGAAAAAGAAAGTACCGTTTTATAAATGATGCCAATACATAATAAACCAGAGAATTTTAAAATTGAAAAATACGGAGTTTGACAGTGCTGGTATATCATACTTAAAAGGGAAAAATTAATTTTCCTATGTTTTGTGCCCTCTAAAAGGGTTTGTAACATATCTGTCACATGATGCTATAAAGGGTTAACAAACACAAATTATATAGTGAATACGCAATGAAAAATAACTAATAAATAAATATGCTAATAACAAAAATCTATAAATGAGCTGCACATGATATGCTTTCCGTATCCTTTCTTTGCAAATGCTAGCTTTGAAATTAATATTGAAAGGACTAATATAATTGACTCGTTGACATTTAATATGCACCAATTATTATTAATGTGTAGTTCTACAAATAAATACATAAATTTTGGAGAAAATTGCAGAGAAATTTATTAGACTGTGTAACATTCTTCTACTCTACTATATTTGAACAAAGTAGTAATCTGTACTGCTTCAACTGTCAATAATACTACACTAAGATGTAATGCAAATTTGTAGTCACAGTTCAGTTAGCATCACCTGCAAACCATTTAACTCAAACTCGATGAATATCTGCGTGCAATGGCATATCTATATTTTAAGTAAATGCATCTCGTCATTGTCAAGTGGTTAAATGTCATAATTACTGACCAGTTTCAGGAAAGCTTGGTCATGTGAAAAATTTATTTTGATTGACGACAGCTACCCTTGTTGGAAATATTTTTTTTTTATAAATATGTCTTAATTGCTTAATAGTTGTTCATGCCCAGAGTGAATCATGTGTTTAAAAAACACATTTTTATTTCGTTATAACCGTTTTGTTATAAGACCTTAACTGTTCTTAATCCATAGAAGATAATATCAATACCAATCCACAGTGCTCATAAATATATAGTCACTTCAGTCATATATTTGGAAAGCTTCTACTATTTGTATATCCGGGAAATTACGCTTTAATTTCCTTGAGAAGCAACACTTAACTTTTAATACAGATTTTGCAAATATTCTCTCATAATACTGCAACATTACAATAAACTATTTGACAATGTAATGTCACACGACTATATTATCTGTTCCGGAAATATTTAATACATGGATATCCTTGTTTTGTCAAATAGTAGTACAGGAAGTGTAGGCCACCAACTACAACGAGTTATTGTACCTCGTGACAAAATTATAGAACAGCAGTGCCAATAGCTGTCGGCAATGAAGCCATCAACAGAAGTAACAGCAACCACTGAAATACCAGTAATGTGCCTCATTATCGTTGAAGATTCACTTTTAGTGCAACTGTTGTTATTATTACACTATTTTATATGGAAGCTGAAGAAGTGGATTGTGTGCATATGTGAACATAATACATATGCAACGAAGGAAATATATCTAGGTCCCTTAAGTGGCAGCAACAAATTTACGCATTATAGTTTAAGTCTTAATGTAAATATTAGTGAATATTATAAAGGCAAGCATTCGAATGACCTGTAGAAACAAATGCCTATATTATATATGGGTGAGTCTACGATAAGAGGTAACTTGTGCGGCAATCAGCTTCAATTTTTGTTATTGTCCTTTATGTTGCTATACAAACATATATGTATTTGAATACGATAACATTATAGCTTAACCCTCTCATGCCCGAATTAAAATTAAATTATTATAAATAAAAGATGGAGTCATATGTAGAAGTTCATGTAAGAGAGGATGGAGTCATATGTAGAAGTTCACGTAAGTGAGGAAAGTTTCTGACTGTCATTCACTTGGGAGTGACCAGGAACGATTCTTTTACATGTGGCTCAATCAGCTCACGACTTCCGGTCTTAGACCAAGTATCCTCTGAAAGGCGAAACCGGCCTATGCGTAGGGTTTGGGACCCACCACATAAAAACACCCCCCCAATGAAAAAGAAAAAACAGCCTCGGATGAGAGACCCCAATTTTGATGACGACCACTGCAAACGTTTAAAGGACTACGAATTAAGGGCATGCACATGGAATGTCCGGACCCTTAATTGGGAAGGTGCCTCTGCCCAGCTGGTTGATGTCCTCGTAAGAGTAAAGGCTGACATCACCGCAATCCAAGAAATGCGATGGACGGGACAAGGACGGAAGAAGGTGGGTCCTTGTGACATCTACTACAGCGGTCATATAAAGGAGCGCAAATTTGGTGTTGGATTTGTGGTGGGAGAGACTCCGTCGCAGAGTCCTGGCATTTACCCCGGTGGATGAACGTCTTGCCACAATCCGCTTCAAAGCGAGGTTCTTCAACATATCGCTGATTTGCGCCCACGCCCCAACGGAAGAGGAGGACGATGTGACCAAAGATGCTTTCTATGAGCGCCTAGAACGCACCTATGAGCGCTGCCCCCGCCACGATGTAAAAGTCGTGCTTGGCGATTTTAACGCCAGGGTGGGTAAAGAAGGTGTTTTTGGCACAACAGTCCGAAAATTCAGCCCCCATGACGAAACATCGCCAAACGGCCTGAGGCTGATCGACTTCGCTGGGGCCCGAAATATGGTCGTCTGTAGTACCAGATTCCAGCATAAGAAAATACATCAAGCTACTTGGCTGTCTCCTGATCGAAACACGCGGAACCAGATCGATCATGTTGTGATAGATGGACGACATGTCTCCAGTGTTTCTGATGTGCGTACGCTTCGTGGTCCCAAAAGCGCACACGTCAACAAACACAAGGAAGGTTCGACATCGAGAAGCTGCAATCATAACCGACAGCCCAACGATTTTCTACTCGACTTGCACTCCTGCTCTCTGAGAGCACTCATCAGCATCTCGGTATAAGGGAGCTGTGGGATGGCATATCAAACTCCTTACGTACAGCTGCAAGCGAAACCATTGGTTTTCGGAAAAGCCAAAAAAACAGCTGGTATGATGAGGATTGTCGTCTCGCAGTGGAGAGAAAACAGACTACCTACCTCGCAATGTTGCGATCGACCGCAACACGAGCGGGATGGGAAAGATACCGAGAGCTGAAGAGGGAAGCGAGACGCATTCGCAGACAAAAAAAGAAAGAGGCCGAAATGCGTGAGTATGAAGAGCTTGACAAGCTGGCCGACAGGGGTACTGCTCGAAAATATTCAGAAAAGATCCGGCGACTAACTGAAGGTTTCAAGACCGGAGCACACTCCTGTAGGACCCCCAGAGGTGATCTAATTATTGATGACCACAGTATACTGAGTTTGTGGAGGGAACACTTCTCCAGCCTGCTGAATGGCAGTGAAAGTACAACAAGAGGAGATGGCGAACCCGATTCCCCAATCGACGACGATGGAGCAGATATTCCATTGCCCGACCGTGAAAAAATTCGAATAGCAATTACCCGCTTGAAGAACAATAAGGCGGCGGGGGCCGATGGATTACGGGCCGAGCTATTCAAATACGGCGGCGAAGAGCTGATAAGGTGCATGCATCAGCTTCTTTACACAATATGGTCGGAAGAAAGCATGCCTGACGATTGGAATCTCAGTGTACTCTGCCCAATACACAAAAAGGGAGACCCCACAATTTGCGCCAATTACCGTGGGATAAGCCTCCTCAACATCGCGTATAAGGTTCTATCGAGCGTATTGTGTGAAAGACTAAAGCCCACCGTCAACAAACTGATTGGACCTTATCAGTGTGGCTTTAGACCTGGAAAATCAAAAACAGACCAGATATTCACCATGCGCCAAATTTTGGAGAAGACCCGTGAAGACCCATCTCTTTGTCGACTTTAAAGCTGCTTTCGACAGCACGAAAAGGAGTTGCCTTTATGCCGCGATATCTGAATTTGGTATCCCCGCAAAACTAATACGGCTGTGTAAACTGACGTTGAGCAACACCAAAAGTTCCGTCAGGATCGGGAAGGACCTCTCCTAGCCGTTCGATACCAGACGAGGTTTCAGACAAGGTGACTCACTATCGTGCGACTTCTTTAACTTGATGCTGGAGAAAATTATAAGAGCTGCAGAGCTAAATAGAGAAGGTACAATCTTCTACAAGAGTGTACAGTTACTGGCGTACGCCGATGATATCGATATCATTGGAAACAACACCCGCGCCGTTAGTTCTGCTTTTTCCAGACTGGATAAGGAAGCGAAGCGTATGGGTCTGGTGGTGAACGAGGAGAAGACGAAATATCTCCTGGCATCAAACAAACAGTCAGCGCATTCGCGTCTTGGCTCCCACGTCACTGTTGACAGTCATAACTTTGAAGTTGTAGATAATTTCGTCTACCTGGGAACCAGCATTAACAGCAATAACAATGTCAGCCTGGAAATCCAACGCAGAATCACTCTTGCCAACAGTTGCTAGTATGGACTGAGTAGGCAATGGCAACGGCGAATACCGCAGACGATGGAACGATGAGCTGTATGTGTTATTCGACGACATAGACATAGTCCAGCGAATAAAAAAACAGCGGCTACGCTGGCTAGGTCATGTTGTTCGGATGGATGAAAGTGCTCCAGCTCTGAAAGTATTCGATGCAGTACCCGCTGGTGGAAGCCGAGGAAGAGGGAGACCTCCACTCCGATGGAAGGACCAGGTAGAGAGGGACCTGGCTTCGCTTGGTATAACCCAAACTGCCAGAAGGAGGGATACGTGGCGCGCTGTTTTGGACTCGGCTATAACCGCGTAAGCGGTATCTACGCCAGTCAAGAAGAAGAAGACTTATTGAAGAAAGTTTGTATAAAATGTCTTTTGCCATGATTTTGAGTCAGTGCAACATTATCACCATGTTTCTCAATTCAATTTTATTGTATTCAGCAAAAAGTCACTGAATATATTTAAAATTCCACATAACTATTTTCTAGATTAAATCAAAAGCTCAGGAGGATTTAACAAAATTCCAAGGAAGATTTGAGCTTCTAAGAATAGCTGAAAAGCAGCGCAAATAGTATAAAAGCTTAAGCACATATGTCACAGTGGATGTATGTGCCCAAGCAGCTAAAAAAATGCAATATGAAGGAGTAAAGTAGCTAACAAGAAAAATGAAAATAAACAATGCAAAATGTATGTTTGTTCCTTGCTCCATAATACATATTTGCTTTTACGCAATCTCTTACATATGTACATTTCTTGATTCGTGGAGTATTGACAACTATTAAATCAGACGGCAGACAAGACTTCGGTAACCAGACATTCAATTGCGCCAAAAATCCAACTCGAAAGGAAAACTGACTGAAAAATGTTGTATAAACATACATTTTGACAAAATTTAAGGCGCCTTACTCTCGGCACATATGCAGCGGATTTCTCAAATGGAAATCTACATGTATAGTAGTACACTTGTCTGTATGCACATTTTGTTGTTGAACAAAAAGTTTGTCTGACTGTCAGAGTGCCACCTGCAATTACCCACATGCAAATGTATTTCCTCTGTTATACACATCCGCTTTGCAGTCGCAGTTATAACAGACATCCTCGACCGATATTAACCATAATTAATCAATAAATAAAAGCTTGTGTGCAATAATGTCTTAATTAGTTATCCTTTTCAGGCTCACACGCATTAGTCAAATTATTTACGCTTACATAAATAATTTCGAATATTATGCAACAGCAAATATCCATAATACACATTTGTATGTTAGCTATTTATAGATTCATTTAATTGCAAACCAAAATATTTCGATTTAATTTCTAACAAGCACTTAATAATTAACACATGCTTTCAGTTCACAAGTTTGTGAACCATAACAACAACTTGACTGCTGACCTAAGTGGATGTGGCTACTAGTCAGCCTATCTGGTAGAACATGAAGCATCACTTGCATACCTGATCTTGTGTTTTGTTGTTTAGAATGATAAATTTGAGTGTGTGTATGAAACTCCATTACAATTAGGGCCACATTAATTATACAATATTTGCCTGTTGTTCCCAGCTAAGTTACAATCAAGTAAATTATGAGTTTAACTGCTTAAGCAATTTACCAAAAAACCACAACTATTTGTGTAATGTCAGTATGCCAGAAAACAATTGTTGGTAAGTACTCACAGAGTACATTCTACAGCTTTACATAATCACGCGAAATGAAAGCTTACTATGAGCTAATTGACTAAAGCTTGAGCAGTAGCAATAAATTTTCTTGTAAGTAAATATATAATTCATTTATTTTATGGGACTTACAACTCGGATAACACTATAGGCTGTGGATATTTGTCTTACGTTAAGACAGATTGAAAGTACATTTGTGTAAGAGCATCTTATTTCAACTCAGTAGACACTAGTTGGCTTTTCAGATATATGTATCATATATCCTCAGAATATGCAAATATAATTGATTTATACGTACGGTTTTCAATGAGGCAATACTTTTTTTTTTTAAGTTGGAGTTGCCAGCTGTTACTTGATTTACACTCAGTTTCGTTTGACATTTCATAATTAATAGTGCTACTTCGGAACAAAGAAATCTTGGATAGAATTTGTGTAAGCCAGTCACTTACCCGAAATAATTTTTATGACATTATAGAAAAACCTTATATTTATAGTGAAGCAAATACATATATTTTCTATAATATTAAATCAGACTACTTCTTCTTGAAAATTACACGTACAAAAACACTTTCTAAATATTTTAATATATTGTACTTTTTGCTATACAAACTAATCTTATTCATTTACCTTGTTTTTAAAGTTATTTTCGGTTAACCACAATAGGCTGTGGTCATTTTTCTCATGTATCTTGTATTGCATTGCACATATAATTATTTATATTCAGTATGTATGCATATTGTCTGCATATTTCCTCTTTGGTTTTACAAATGCGATAACTTGGTTGTAAAGAGTGATTCATTTTAAACCACTGATTGATGACCTATTTTCAAACCACGTTCGTCCTTCGTTTTGTTCGCTCTCTCCTGGATATGCCTCCGACATTTCTCAATAATTTCCTGTCCGTATTCACTGCACTGCAGTTTATCCAAATGTATACTCACTTTTGTAGCTATGACTATATGCTGCGATGAAAATATACATATTTCTATGTATGTCCCATATGTCTGAATGTTGTTAAAAATAGCTGTCAAAATGTTAATTAAATGTAAGTTGTCTCTACATATCAGCTCTAGTTTTCATGATATAGCTTTTTTATACTCTCCACTTTTTTCGGGTCATAAGTTAAGTGGAGAGTATAAAAAAGCTATCATGAAAACTAGAGCTGATAGAGATTTGAATTCAGCTCTCCCAAATTAACTAGAATCATTTGATAAATTCAAAGAAGCAAACATTTTTTTTTAATTTTGTCGGGCTGTGTAATTTATTATGTTTCATCTATTACTACTTAGTCTTAATTGATATGCTAAAGGCTAAGTAGTGTGTTTTACTTAAATTTTATTTGTTCGTACAACAACGAACTTTGAGTGTGAAATATACTCAAAAAGTATTTGGATAAATGATTAAGTATAATTTTAATCTAATGTAATTGATGCCGGTATTCTGCTTGTCACAATTACTTCATGTCTCTATTTTTCCAAATGTGCATTAATGACTTTGTTAGTGTCTGGCAGATACAATCTTAAAAAATATTCACCAAATATTGTGATGAAAAGAAAAAAGTTTAGTTGGTTAGAGATGAGTGCAAGAATACAATCGTAATATATGAATTGATTGCATGGAATGGGCCAATTGCATGATCCTTTTTGCGTTCTTTTTTTGTGACTCGGTTTAAAGCACACCACCAATTAGAGACTGATATTGCTCAGTTTGAGATGAGACAAATGCCAAAAAATCACAAAATAGATTTTTACCATAGATTAGTCTCTATTAGAGACTTGAAACTGCACACAGAATACCAGCATAAATGCCATTTCCACTTTACGTACAAATTTTTGTTGTCATGTGGCCCTGTTATGTTGTTATTGTTTAAAAGTTGATATTACTTGGCATTGACATTATGGTCACCCGTCATTTGTTCGTAGTACAAGGAAGTAATCATCATCATCATCATCATGTGGCAACAGTTTATTTACACTTCGTGATTGCTGCGTAGCAACAGCTTTGAATTGTTTAAAATTAAAAAAAGGTAAAGTTGGCGTATCGTGGCATTGTTCGACAGCGAGAACGACAGTGACAATTATTTTATTTCGTGTTTTTTTTATCTCTCAGTTAATTTTCTTTAGTTCGTTATAATACATACATTATTATCCAATCAGTTAAAAAGAGAATTTTATAAACTTATTATTTTGTGGAAGATATATGAATGCTTGTTCTATCGGCAAAGATAAAGACTTCAATTCTTTGAGTTTATTGAACACTTTATATTTTGATACACCCCACTTTAAATTGTGTCATTTTTGCGTGATCATCACCGTCTAGTCACCAAGGCATTAAACAACCATTGTCAATCATATTATTTTTAAAATCAGGGGTTACGTATACGACATGGTATAATATAAAAATTACTGATATATGTTTATATTTATTTTCAACAACTGTTATCACCACTCACCACTAAATTTATTTTTTAAAATTAACAATAGCAACTTGATTAAATTGCAAAATATACAAAACAATATTTGAGAGAGTGAACATACTATATATATGTACATATGTAGCTACAAATAAATATTACCTTCGAAACCCCTCACTACAAAAGACAATGCAAAGACAAAATATTAAAATTCAAGTTTATCGTAAACCTGGGAACTAAAGACGCAATTTTGTGATTATAAGTGATCCGAAAAAATTGCAAGTAGAATAAAACTGCGACAGAGAAAAAAGTGTACGAATTCTTTTAGATATATGCAAAGTGAGCATGATAAAGTACTTACTTAGTGTAGTTCAGTGGTGGCAGATAATATGTTGAAGAGGTGAAAAGCAGCAAAAAAACGATAAGAAAATGCATTTTATTTTTATTTGCTTTTTTCTTCAATTTAGTGTTCTATTTTTGTCTAGCGGAAGTTGCAACTCAAGCCTGAGCAAATTCTTAAACCGTAAATTCGACAATGACATTTTGTTGAATTTCTTGCTGGTGCTGTTTATCCTAGATCCGTGTAGATGTTATGAAGGTAAAATACAACAGAAAATTATAAACATTTCGTTTAAAAGGAAATAAATAAAATATGTGGGATGAGATGATCGTGTTATATAAATGTTGTTTTTCTCTGCTAAGCTTTCCCAAATTTTAATAAAAAAAAAATTACTACTTACTACACAATTATACACTCTCTGCAAATATTTCCATTTATAAGACTTCGTGATTTCGTTACAAAGTCTAAGGTTACATAGAGTAATTTTACAAAATTAAATTTCAAAATGCGACAATATTAACTGCTTTCACGTTTTTCCAGCATTCATTTCATAAAATTCATTTTCACACCTTCACTAAATTACCTCGCAAATCACTCTTGTCAGCTTTTGAAGACAAACTATTTGCCACTTTATTTCAATTGAGACGAGTTTGCTGCGCATCCATTTGAGTAAGTGCACATGTCACTTGCAAGCCATCGTATCAACGTGGATTTAACTTTGAAGTATACTCGCGGCATCAAAGGTAGTGGCTTATATATGCGTCGATATGTGGTGATATATGTATGAGTACTTATGCAAGTATTATACTTTCACTACGATATATAATGACAGTCAGTAATATCTTACTCGTCTAATAACAGTTTTCATAAAACATGTCGCAAAATGCTAAGCACAACTTCATGAGCACTATGACAGTAATATCTCTTTATAACGATATTACCGTTGCTCATACCACCTGTCTTACCAGCTTTGATATTGCGATAACTACATACTTACTCACGATCTATTTTAATTGTCAACGATGAATACGTGAAGTATAAGCTTAAGTGATAATTAGTGTTGACAGAAAATTATCATATACACGAATATAATATATGAGGAATATTTAGGTATCGCTGTGTGTATTTGTATTTCCGTCATTGCTGGTTGCTGGCTGACATTTAATTTCACGCTATATTTTCCACATACATACAGCTGCGAGCATTGAAATAGTAGTGGGTGTTAGAGTTTTACATATCTTTGAGTTATATAAAATACCAAACAATTTTAACAAATATTGAAATGCAAAAGGAGTATATTTTCCAGGCTATGTTTATTAATAAAAATATTTTGATTTGCATAGGCGCAAAATATGTTTTTTACCAAGATGTGTTTATGTGTGAAAATTATAGGACTGCTCCCTATAGTAGTGAGGTAATAAAATAAAAAGAAAATTATGAAGGGGATCTTCTGTGGTATGCATTCCATGCTTGCTGTACTACGGCCCACAACTCGTTGTTGTTTTTGGGCTTATCATTCCACACGACTTTCTTTACCTCTGTCAAAACGGTTGCAATGGGATTGAGGTTAGGGGATTGAGCTGGCCAATACATGAACTAAATTCCATTGACCCGAAACCACTCTTTTGCCACCCAAGTGGTGTGACTTGGGTATTATCCTGCTGTAATATCTATTTCAGCGGCATATCCTATTCAGCATATGATCTCATAATATTCGGCATTATATCCTCGTATGCATTTCGCCCATTATGTCAGAAATCTTGTGAATTGGACCTAACACCTTACATAGGTGTAGTATGAAAAATAGCCCTAAACCATGACACTCGAAACGTCATGCTTCAAAGTTTTTGTGGTGACTCTATGTAGGTCCTCTGTATTAAAGGGACGTCTTACATACTAACGGTAGATTTCTTTCTTTGGTAAAACTTAAGACGTCGTGCTACATAATATTTTTTAATAGCAGTAGTTGTAGAGGACTGCGAGCATATAAATTATGTTCACGTAGAAGTTTTCTCACTGTATGAACACCGCTGTGCAGGTTCAGTACGTGCCAAATCTCCACAGCTGACATTGTAGGCCGAGTTTTAGCGCATCTTTTTGTAGACACTGCTCAGAAATAATTCACCTTTCGTATTTTTTCTTATAAATAATTGCATTGCGAATCATTTTGGCTGAACACCCTAAAAGTTTTTCCACTTCATTGTAGGTTTCACCGGTGTTTATGAGAGATTGAATCAATTATCGTTTTTCTTCACCACAGTGCTTCCCGCGGCCCACTAAAAGATGTACAGTAACATTTTTTTTTTAATTTTTCATTGAATAACAAATAAAAGAACAGGAAATTCACTTTTTGTATCATAAAATTTAATATTTTGTAGTAAAAATATTTTTTTTTGGATCAGATCACCTTTCACTACTATTCTACTGCTCGCTCAAAAAAAACAGATATCGTAATGTAATTAGCTGTAAAATAGTAACGGTAAGTGTTTCACACTTGTTGTTTTGTATAACAAGGCTGTTAAACCACAGAGAATATAACAATAATTATGATCGGCGACAATATCATAAAAGAAAAAAATTTAAAACAAAATTCTCTTTGCCAGTAGGCACTACTATTTCAATGCTCGCTTGAGCTGCACGCAAATCATACAATAACTCACAAACGATTGTGCTATGAAAAAAAAAACACTCTTCCACTGTGCGCCGACAGTGAGTGTATATGGCTCATAAATCATCATAAATAAAAATTATATAAAAGTTGTTAGTGAAATGTATGAAAATTTAACACTATAATAGCTGAACTATCAAAAGGGAATCCTTTATATTTTTCCTAGTTATGCAAGAGAATGCAATTGCAGACAGAGACGCCAAAAGATATTTTTTTTATATCCTAAAAAGGGAAATCCCAAATAGCGCTCCTGTCGAGGAAAAGTAAGTACCTTTTCTATGAACACCTGTTGCTCTAATCAAACAAGTGACGTAGGCGCTAATAACAGATCGGTATTTAAGAAAAGAGACAAATTTTATGTAGAAAACAGGTTTTTATATCTGATGGGAAAACAAACGAATTACTTTCGAAATGCCACATTGCCTTTTAAAACTAATGGCTGTTGTTTGATAGCTGATAACTGCATATATCCACCTCACTCTTGAACACTAAGTGAGTCAACTGCTATTGAAGAACTGGAAATTATAATGAAAACAAGAAAAAACGTGAACTTCGGCTGTACCGAAGCTAATATACCCTTCACAGGTGCATTTCTTTTAGTAACTATGTGTTTAAGCAAATCTAAAGACGTAAGAAAAAGTAAGTAAAAAAAAGAAAACATTTTACTAATTCTTTTTATCCGGGTTGTTAACTAGAAACATTAAGGTTATTTAATAAAGAAAATAGATCCATGTCAAGTATTCCATGTCAAATTTCGTGAAGATGCCACGTCAAATGCGAAAATTGTCCATACAAGCCGTTGATATCGATCGTTCGGTTTGTAAGGCAGCTATATGCTATAGTGATCCGATCTGAACAATTTTTTTCGGAGATTTAATTTTTTCTATGAGCAATAAATCACACCAAATTGTAGATATGTAGTAAAATGCGGAAGTTTTCCATACAAGCCCTTGATTCCGATCGTTCAGTTTGCATGGCAGCTATATGATATAGTAGTCCGATATCGGCAGTTCCGATAAATGAGCAGCTTCTTGAAGAGAAAATAACAAAAGCAAATTTTCAAAACGATATCTTAAAAACTGAAGGACTGAAGGCTAAATCGACTCAGTTCAACATACTGATCATTTATAAATATACTTTATAGGGCCTCCGGCGCTTCCTTCTGGGTGTTACAAACTTCGTGTTTCCTGTTTAGGGTATAATTACATATGTTATTTGCAAAGCATAAGTGTGCATTATCGTATATGTATATACATACATAGGAGTATATATAAGTAAATAGATAAATATAGGCGAATATGCTGGGCATCGTACGTATGCAGATTAGTTGGTAAGCTTCCACAGCGTAATCTCTCATACCATATAAATTATCCAACATGGAGGTAGACATTCCTTATACCATGGTGTTTAGCTCGGTATATAGCAGCTTTAGTTTTTTTTTGTACAAAAAAAAAATAATCGCGTTGATTTATTACTTAATCGTGGACAAAAAAATTGCACATTGTTTTGTTATATTTTAAAATATAATTTGTAATGGAGTACAAAACACATTTACCTGTTATATAGCGAAACATTTTTAATTTTCTGCTAGTCAGGCAACACACAGGTAGTATTTTAATTGGCATTCGTCTAATTAAAGTTTTACTTAACTTTAGTATTCACTATACCACTTTATCATAATTAAATGTATTTGTTTCCGCTTTATGCGGTCAGCTCTTTTACTATAAAATATGTAACTGTTTTGTATTGAACACATCCCGTTTCCTTCCGGTGAATTTATACAAAATTAATATAAAATTCAGCAGGAAGAAAAATGAAAACAGTACGAGTTATATAGCATTATATAAATAAATAAGTAATAGTCATCATAGTGACAATAAAGTAAAGAAATGTGAGCAAAAATTTCATTATGTATTTAAAAATAAATATGACTTGGACATGAACATGCCATTATTATTAAGATATTTTAAGCATTTTGTTAATTCACACTAATTTACCTTTTATATACATGGTTCAATTGTATCTTTATTGAAAAGACGAATTCGAATTTTGTACTTCTATTTATTTTCAATATCCCGAAACCATAGTGGCTACCAATATGATTTATTTTATTTTATTTTATCTTATTTTATTTTATTTTATTTTATTTTATTTTATTTTATTTTATTTTATTTTATTTTATTTTATTTTATTTTATTTTATTTTATTTTATTTTATTTTATTTTATTTTATTTTATTTTATTTTATTTTATTTTATTTTATTTTATTTTATTTTATTTTATTTTATTTTATTTTATTTTATTTTATTTTATTTTATCTTTTATGATTGACTTTCGGTAGCAGAATGGGTGTCTGTAGATTAATACAAGGTAACAAGTAATATAAGTACATATGTATGTACATATATATGTGGGGAAAAATAACAGTTTATTATCTTTTATTTGTTTTTAAGCTTATCACATCCGACCTAATAAAAGCTAATAATTCAAGTTATTATTTCATATAACCTACATTTGCTCATAACATTCCTGTTATATTTGATGCCTGTTATATTGAATACAAATACAATCTCTCAAAAACTATTCAACATATTAAACTTTTCATCTTATAAGCACAATAAAACTTTCAATTGTATGCCTTAACTGTGTTTTAATTGTCGTATAAACTATGTAACTTTTTATTTTATTAGTAAATCGGTTAAACTCATGAAATTATGCACGCACAAAGCCGGTAAACTGTGGTGTTCATTCTATTTTGGTTAGCCACAATAAACAGCGAAAATGCAATAGATAATATTAGAATATAATTTTCAAATATATACACATACAGATGCACATATTAAATCGCTAGGGTATATGATAAAACTGTCAAACCAGCCATCTCGGCGTTGGCAAATAAATTACCAGCAAGTGTGAAATAATTTTGCACTTATTAAAACACAAAATTGGCACAAGCCTAGGTAAACATATACGTATCTATACCAGTATGTTCATGAAAACTCACACAAACCATGTATACTAATGCGCATTTGTAGCTACACTTTAGTTGCCACACCGTAACCACGAACCATGAAGTCGAATAGCGCACACGCAAAGCCAACGGCTGTGCGAACAGCTAGATAGGCGCAATGCGACTGTGTGCGAAAAATAACACCAGCCAGCACACATGTTGCTCACGGCAATTCTAATTAGGCTAGTGATGGTAACGCACTGTGGGGATTTTCTTAACTTTTTCTCGTTTTCAAGAATTCCTTACAACTTACAGAAACCGCTAAAAGTTGTATAAAATTATACAATTTAAAGAGTTGCAGCTTTGTGTCACAGTTTAAATTACAGCATTTCTGAAGACTTTGGCATTAACTTCAATAATATTTAGAAATATTCTTTGTTCCGAGGTTCCAATAAACTGAACGCAAATTATGGAAATTTTTGCTTTGCTGGGTAAAACTCAGTAATGTTGTTGAACGTTGATTTGCTGCATATCGTTCGCGCAACTGTGTCGTTTGTCTTTGCTTGCGCGCCTGGTTGTATGCCCCATCAACGATCAACTAACATACACATGCATCTATGTACATTTGTATGCTTACTATACTCATTGACTACATGTACGAATTCAAAGTTCAAAACTCTCTCTGCCAAACATTCATTTCTCATCTTTTCGGCACCGCAGGTTGTGCTAACAGCGCTGAAATCACCAAACTCTGACAGTCAATGCTGCAAGATATTTAAAAAGCAATTTAACATTTCAAAAGTAGAAGGCGAGGAATGCGAATAAGCTTGAAAGAAGCAAAGAAGAAAATAAGACTATAAGAAAAAGTGCAGAAATTATACATTATTATACATGTTATGGTTGTGATTGCAAAGCTAACAAATACATTTGTATTTTCCTATTGAAAACATCGTGTCGAAGCAAAGTGACAGTTTTGTTGTACGTACGAGGGCTGCTATATATATTTCTGGCCTAGGCAACACTAAGTGTTGCCAGGTGCAATCTGCCATTTCCATGGAAAGTTTGACATTTTTATACTCTCGCAACAAATATTGCTAAAGAGAGTATTATAGTTTTGTTCACATAACGGTTGTTTGTAACACCCAAAACTAAACGAGTTAGATATAGGGTTATATATACCAAAGTGATCAGGGTGAAGAGTGGAGTTCAAATCCGAATGTCTGTCTGTCCGTCCGTCCGTCTGTGCAAGCTGTAACTTGAGTAAAAATTAATATATCTTGATGAAACTTGGCACACTCATTTCTTGGCAACATAGTTGCTTTCGAAAATGAGCAAAATCGGACCACTGTCACGCCCACAAAATGGCGAAAACCGAAAACACATATAGTGTCATAACTAAGCCATAAATAAAGCTATGGAAATAAAATTTGGTATGAAGGATCGCACTATAAAGGGGCATATTTGGATGTAATTTTTTTGGGGAAGTGGGCGTGGCCCCGCCCCCTGCTAAGTTTTTTGTACATATCTCGCAAACCAATAGAGCTATATAAACCAAACTTTCTTCAGTCGTTTTTTTAGCTACTTCCCAATACAGTCCAAAAATGAAAGAAATCGGAACAAAACCACGCCCACCTCCCATACAAAAGTTGGGTTGAAAGTTACTAAAAGTGGGTTAACTCAGTAACGAAAAACGTCAGAAACACTAAATTTCACATAAGAAATGGCAGATGAAAGCTGCACTCAGATTTTTTTTAAAAAATGGAAAATGGGCGTGGCGTCGCCCACTTATGGGTCAAAAACCATATCTCAGGAACTACTCGACCGATTTCAATGAAACTTGGTTTGTAATAGTTTCCTTATATCCCAATGATATGTTGTGAAAAATCGCTTCACAACCACGCCTACTTCCTATATACCAGAGCTTTGGAGACAATCTGAATCGTTTACTCTACAATATATAAAGTAAGTACTAGTGAAGATATCGGTGTAGAACTTTGCACAAATATTATGTTAATAGTGTGGCAGCCCCATTCTAAAAATCGCCGAAATCGGACCATAGGTTTTTAAGGCCCCATATATCGAACACGAGGACCTCGGTGCTTCTAACCAAATATTATGGTTTCCAACTTTTAATGGACTTTATACAATATATATGACGAATATGTGGGTCAAATTGTGTATTATATAATATAAATAAAGTTAAATAAATAAATTGCGAGAGTATAAAATGTTCGGTTACACCCGAACTTATCCCTTCCTTAATTGTTTAGCATAACATCACTCAGAACGTTTTGTCATTTAATCGTCAATTGTTTTATTTACAGGGCATTAAAAAATTCATCTCGGCTAAAAAATGGAATTAACTCGTGAACATTTTCGTGCGAACATTTTTCACAACTTTCGACGTGGATTATCGCGACAAGAGTGCATCGATTAACTAAAATCTTTGTATGGCTATGAAGCACCATCCTATAGCACTGTGAAAAACTGGTACAACGAATTCAATGATCAGTGGGCGACGCTCGCTCAAAAACGAATTCCGTGAAGGTCGTCCAAAAACAGCCGTTGTGCCAGAAAACATCGATGCCGAACGTGAACTGATAATGCAAGACCGTCATGTAACATACCTTCAGATAGAGGCATGCCTATGCATTTCTGCCACCAGCATACATTCGATATTGCATGAACACCTGGCCGTAAAAAAGGTTTGTTCTCGTTGGATCCCGCACAATTTGACAATCGCTCAAAAAAGGCTCAAAAAAAGTGCTTCGAAAATTTGGTTTGAGCGCATGCAAAAGTGTATAAATCTTGATGGAAAATATTTAGGAAAACAATAAAACCATTTTCGTTGATAAAAATTCCAATTTTAATTATTAGGCCAGAAATATATATAGCAGCCCTCGTATCTTTGTATGAAGGTACATATATAGTAGAGTGAACTATTAATGAGCTTGTTTATTGTTTTGTTATTGTGTTTGATTGGTATGAGCGTTAACTTTGTCATTGCTGTCGGAAATATTATCACAAATGTGTGACAAATTATTATCGCTATCGATATTTGGCTGTCAACATCGGAATTTCCACTCATTATTTCGCTTCAATAAGTAGTCATATCAGCGTGTTTTCCATAATTAGCCAGATACACTTGCATGCCCTCAAAGTTAAAAAATTTATTTATTGAAAATAAAGTAATCTCAATATATTATCGAGTTCGAATGACATTCTATATACATTAGCTATTGTAATTGCCTTCAGCTTACTGGCGTCCTACTATTCTTCAACAAATCAAAGATCTATCTATGTGCCTGTGGGCACCTAAAACAATGTTTCAACTTTTCCAGATTATTCATAAAATATTTGATTCACATATTTTAATGTACATGATCTAAAAAAAATGTACTGAAAATGTTTTCGAACGTGCCTGATTTATTAAAATATAATTTCATTTACCTACTCTGCCACGTCTTTAATATTTGATTTCTTACCTTCTGTGAAATTCTTTCAAAGCGCACATCTGTTGTTGATAATTTGACACTTTTATTAGCGCAACCGGTTGCCTTCAAGAAAGTGTGGGAAAGGACAGCTACAAAAACTGCAAAACATCCGTTAGCATGAAAAATATATTGATTTTGTAAAATAAATAATAAACACAGACAGACTTCAAGTTAAATATCTTCTTGTTAAATAATGTCACCGAAATTATTTAGATCAATTGGGCATCATTCTGGTTAACATCAATTTAAAATTTGGGTGCCACCAACAATTAATTACTATGTATTATGTTATGTGGCGCTTGTAATGTCTGTTGGCTCAAAATATTACATTAAATATCAATATCAAATCAAATTTGGCGTATAACAAAGCTGTCATAAGTGTAAGTAACAAGTGGGTAGATTGTTTACAGCGGACGAGGGACAGTTGATAGCCTAGAGTAGACAGTGCGTTAAGGGGTTATATACAGTTAGGAGGTCGAAAAAAAGGCATTTTTCAAGAATTTTTCTCCTAGTTTGCTGCTTAACATGGCTAACTAGGAGAAACCCAGCTAAGTAGAAGTTAAGGAAAATATTATATGTTTTTTTGGGCATTTTGATTGTCAGCAACAGTCTTTCTTTAAAAATTCTCTAAAAATGTTTTGGGAGAGTATAATCTGTTTTGCATTAATGATATGTAAATAAGCGACAAACAGTTCGCCATTCATTGGTTCAAAAAAAAAAAACACAAGCTTCGCAAGCATTCACTGAAATAGCCACAACTGTGAACATCACATGAGCAGCAGTCTGCAAACAATAACCAACAGTCATTAACACCGACTCTGATATTGACGGGGTAGCTTAGAATAGCGTGTAGGTCCAAAAGCTTATTTCCTCTTCGAGGCCTTCTGGGTATCGATCGTAAAAGTGAACACCTACACACCGTACATAAAGTTAAATACCCACAAGCAACATTGTATGTCGGCCAGAAGAAACATTGAACAATGCTAATCAGTTTACCATTAGGCGACTGCCTATGGCGAATTTTTGTTGTGACGAATTGAGAGCGGTAATATATGTGTATATCGATGAATGTGGTGTGGAATGTGAGAACATGTGCGTTGTTGGTCAGCATTCTGAGTTGTTCTCTCTAATATGTACATAAATGCACATTCTTGCTTATTGGAATATCTGTATATAGCTTTACATAGTGACGATATCGACATATTTCGAGTCTAATATATTGCTTAAGGAATTTTTTGTTATTATTTTATAAGAGGTTTACGAAAACGCTATGTACGCGTAGATGTGAAAAGCAAATTTTAATATGGAAATTCAAATTTGCTTTTGAACAGTCCCAAACGCGTGGCGAGTTTTACCTTGTTAAAGTTATGTATGTGCAAACAAAGTTTTGTTCAAAGTGAAAAATGTGTATAAGCTCTTACAAATATATACTAATACGACTGTATGTAGAAAACTGCTTAAGCTGCAGCGTTTTTTCCAACAATTTACAAACAGGGTGTACATTGTCTTAGCTTAAAGCCTGGCAACTTTCATCTGCATCGGAACGTTTCGTTCTATCCGCGCTTATTTTCGAGTACGCGTGAACACATATACTGGTATACGCCTGTAAATATGCAAAAAAAGTGTAAATAATATGGAAAGTAGATTTGTACCTGTATTTAAACTTGGTAACTAAGTTGTAGCACTTGAGTTAACTTCAACACTTGTTGACATTAAAGTTATATTTGATGTACTATGTAAATTTAGTCCTAATAGAAGTGCTAACGGTGAGACATGTTAGGGATTATGTTGGCGTTCTTCTCTTTGCTTCTTTTTAAACAATTATTTCGATTACTTTACGCCGTGACTTAAAACAAATAATTGTAAAAGTGATGCATGAGATTTATAAAGCACACAGTACTGTCAAGGAGAGGAGTAAGTAAACTACTTTGCTAACTATAAAAATTTGGAGAACAAACAGGTGATATTTTAATTTGTAAAAGTGCGCAATGGTATTTACGAGTGGCGCGAGTATGACAGCAGCTGTGTGTTTGGCAACGTGCGACAATTTTAATAACCTGCTAAGTGACAGCTATTAAATTACACTTCCGTAGCGCAATAGTAATAATAATTAATTCTCAGCGCTTCCCATGTGAATATATAATTGAGATGGCGGGGTTAAGATTAAATATATATAGAATTTTATTTACCTTTATGAGAGCACAATACTCCCTTCCTTATTTTCCAACAATTATTTTTTAATAATTAACTACAACTGTTTGTTCATAATGAGCTCATGGTGAAAGAGGAAGATGTGTTGCGCAATGTCGTGAGGTGCTGCGTTATCTCTGACGAAAGTTCTGGAAAATTCTGGATTATCCTGACTAATTTGAAATGTCTTCCATATAAATATAAAATGTATATATATGTGATTTCTTTGAGTTCTGTGTAACTTATTTTTATGTTTTTTAAATGCTTGTGTTAACGTTCATTAAAATTTAATGCTTGACTGCACTTGTCATCAACATGTGTTAGCGGTATTGTTGTTAAAAAACAATAGGCCAAATATTTAGTTGAATTAGATGGATATCGGATACATATGTATATATAGATATATATTTCTAATTATTGGTAACAACGTATAGTAATCAGCATATGTTGTTGTATTTTATTCGCAAATTACTTTTATTATTATAATTGCTGGTGCTGCGGATAGTGTCATTAATGCCCTCGCTGTTTATGATATTGCAATAAAGCGATTCGGTTGCCACTGACAGTCGCTATTTATTGGCATTTAAAATTTGGATTTTTGTATGTGAAAATGTTTTTTACAAATATTTTTATTTTATTTTGTTGAATATAAAAACCCTTTGACTGTTAAATAGGGAAACAAAATTCCACATCATATACTTGCTAAAGTAATCGAGTTTCCTCAAAATTTATTTATATATTATTAATACTCTCATTATCGATAAGAAATGTCATTTATTTATTGAAACGAATTTACGCGATAAAATTTACTACATATATTTCCTAAACTTGTCTTTATATTACTACACGTATGTTACAAGTAGTTTTTGCGCCTTCCATAACACTTCTACCAACTACAAACGTAGCTTTGGCATGACTTCCTCATGAGGACTCAAGTAAACTAATTGAAAAGGCGTATTGATGTATATTTCATACAATTCATATTTAAAAAAAAGTACATAAATAAATTTAATTGCAATACCAAAGACATTATCAGCTCCATCGGCAATAACACTGTAGAATCAATCCATCGAACACTAATCAACATTTTATGAAAATTCTAGTCTAGCCATTTCTCAAACAACAAACGAACACATATATAAACACAAATACTTTTTCTACTACTGTAGTTAAATGTCATAAATGCACTTATCTCCACAGCAACTCATTTCATGTTGCATTTTATTTTTTTCGCCCTCTCTCTCCAACTTAGTTGATACTACTCTTAATATGTTCACTGATATAAAGCATATTTGTTCTCCTAACCATCTTTACCATGTCCATGTTATGGCTTGACTCAATTGCTCCGTAAATTGATACTGCCTTCAATATTTTTCTGCCGTGTTCACCAGATTTTACCTTTCTTACACATATGTGTGCTTGTGTGTATTTCTCGTCTTCTATGTATGTACGTATTATTTCACTTGTTGTGTGTTGTTAAAAGCATCATCTGGCTTTAGAATACTGAGTTAGATTGGCTTTAAATACATGCACCCTTTCACTCGATAGATGTGTACCATATATAGAAAATGGTCAACAAAGGAAGCTGGCATTTTAACTAAGCCACTTACATGGAATAGAACAGGGGAATATTTTACGTTTCATTTAAATTTTTTTTCTAATTGAACTTACCAATAGTGTTTTCAGAAAAATAATTAAGCCAGGAAAAGTCAGATACGCTCTAAACGGTTGGTTGGGTGAAAATAGTTGGTCTTGTTTGAAATTATAATCAGCCCGAATTATAAAATTTATTTTAACAATTATTTAACATTTCTCTGAGATCAATAAACTTAGTTATCAATTTGTGAACTTTTACAAGAATCTTAGTGAAACTTTTCATTTTATTAAAAATTATATATTTTGTTTAAACTTCTCCACTAAACTCTAGTGTTAAGTTTTTATGCAAGACTAAACACTCTTTGATTAGTGTCGACGCCAACTTCCGCAGCTAATATTATATTACACAAAAATCGAATTTTTTATATCGTATGTTGCGGTGCAATATGGTGGAAATTTAAATGATATGCAATAATGTGTGATGTGATGTCATATGATAGATGCAGTGTAATTTGACTTGATGTGATATCATGTTATATGTACGTAATGATGTGATATAATGAGATGCCATGAATTGTAGTCAGAGTGATGCAATAAAATGATGTTTATAATGCAAGGTTGGAATAGAAGTGATTTTGTGTGAATATTTGATATTATTATGTAAATAGATCTTTCTAATAGTATTACTAATAAGAGATTTTATGATGTGATGTTTAATGCTATTATATAAGTATGTAGTTACACCATTTGGGTCTATTATTTATATATAATAAAAATATTTAAATTAATTTAAAAGAGACGTTATACAATTTAAATTTTTATTATGTCACTCAAAGCATTTTTGACGCAATTTTCTTTGCGAATGCGGCAATGATGTTCCTCTCTGCTCTCTAGTATGTATGTGCATATTAATCTGTTTTAAGGTTATTGCAGTTTAAAAGAACTGCTGAGTTAGTTAAAGTCGATGGTATGCAAGATAAGTATGAAAAATGGAAATGGGAAAAAATCCCGTTGCAATCACAATACATCGAAATGCAACCAATCGAAGTTAACCACGTCCCTAGAAACCTTGTTATCCACCCATCCACTACCATACCAGGAAATAGTTTTGCAATAACAATGAAATTTGCATAAAAATCACGTTGACTAAGCGTGAGCTGGTTACCTATGCGTGATGTTCAGTTTCAGTAGATTGCAAGTCCGCGAAAACTTTTGAAATGCAATTGTAGGTGGTTGATAGAGGAGGTGAGTGTGGAAGAGCTCAAAATGTTTATTTATAAATTTGCGTAATTTTTTGTGAGTTTAAATTCACTTTTTCACTACTAATAAATTTCCAACTGTTCACGTCCGCATGCTTTTTAAAATGGAACTTGTCATTTCGTATGCTGATTGGATTGGACGGTTCACGCGAAATAGTGGTAATATACAAAAACACCATTTCACTTCCATGAATAATGAACTCTCGTTATCTAAATCTGTAATTCGACATATATTCATACCTTTCGTACTAAGGAAAACACACAGGCATCAATATGCCATACACTTTGCTAGTTGGTTGGTACATGTGTTATACTAATTTGTTAACGTCATTATACATAGATTCCTTTTAATGCAAGGATTAAACCTTGTGTGAAAGTCAACAGTTGTGCAAATAAGTACCATACTTACGGAGCTATCACATGTTCCCACAGATCCAAATTATAAATATGGCCATTAATGCAAGAACATGCCCCTGCTATGCTACTAATGCCAACATGTCGATTACGATACACAATTTTGCAAGATTTTCTCAATTAAGATTAAGCCTCTTATGTAAAATTACACACTTAACGGCTTAAGAGCATAAACCGAGGCTGTAGTATGCCAGAAAATTAAAATTTGCTCTCCTACTTTTTGTGCTTATCACATTATGAACAGGTTTTTTTCATTATCCACTGACGCCGGAAATTTCAGGTGTGTGATCTTTAACACGTGCGTAAAATAAATATTTTGTTTTTAAATTAGCATTTAAGGCTTTCAGCTCCAATATAAATATAAATTATAATGCAAATCTCACAATTTGTGACAAAAGCAGCTATATATTGTTTTATGTCTTATTTCAACCGTTCATTACCCTAGACTAGTAAAAATACACCAAGTTTTCTCTTTTCTGTACTTTATATCCTATGATATCCTATTTTATTGTGGGCATTATATAAGTTAATTTATTTTAAGAAATTACCGTACCACAAATTATCGAAATCGCAACTAAAACTGCTACTGTGATCACTGAACTGTAATTGCAACTGAACAGTGATTTCTACTTTTCAAACTGCTATTGCTATAATGATCGAATTAGAATCACTGACACTTTTTCAATCACAGTGTAAAATATCACAGGTAGTGAAATATCGCTCATCACTAATATATACTCATATAGGTATACATATTGAAGCATTCGTTATTAAATGTTTTCCACAAGTTTTTTATTTAATGTTCCGATTCACATTTATTTCTTCGAGAGAAAATGTGGTATCAAGTTACTGCCACGAAATTAAAGTAAATTATAGAAATTCGAAAACAAATGCATTCAGTTATATAGCAAGTAACTAAGTAATTAATATAGTTTATCAAAAAGCATTCTTGTGTTCTGCGACACTCAGTCATTTACACTTCAATGTTGCAAATACGAGCTGCAATTATAACAGCTACACAGTATAAATAGAAACATGTCTGGGTATTGCCACAACTGTCGGCAATGCGTGTGGGTCGAATTCGCAGTTAGATTAATGCTCGCTACATGTTGCATGCTGTGGCAAACGCACATTGCATATAAATGATTACAGTCGAGTGCATTTCAGTATTGTCGGTGTCATGCATATGATGCGCACTCTGTGCAACCATGTATTATGTTGCATGTTGCATCAACGTAAATGCAAGTAGTTTTAACCACATTTGCTTCTAGCTAATTATTCAAATTAATTATAGTGAAGTTGGCAGAGTTGTTTAAAAGCACTCGCTAGCAGCAAAAATAATCAACTCAAGGGGGATGCTTCTCCCATATTTAAATATACTGTTTTTTTTATTTTGTATTTTTATTGCGCGTGCTTTAAAATTACATTATAAAGCTAACACCAATGCCTAGCTAAGAGCTAGTGACATACATTTGTGCCATGTAATGTTGCATTAGTCTCTATGCTCTTTGTTACTATCGACTTAAGTCTTTAAGTTCTTAATACTTTAAGTGACAAAATGTTCCACTACAATATAAGAGTTGAGTTTTAGATTAAACCTAGAGAACTTAAGTCATATTTATAAAGGGTAGTTTCTCCATTTTTCGAACTTAACCTCCAAAAACTTGTCAAGGAATTTTACTTTCACTTGCATATTTCCTACTTTTGATTTCATTACAAACTATTTATAAACTATGCCCAACATGCAAATGAACAATTTAAGTGAAAATTAAAAAGTCAAAAATATATATGCCTCGTAGAAAGTAAAAAATAATTTTAAAGCCAAGCAACTTTAGTGCAAGTTGTCTAGTAGCCTTAAAGTATGCATCATATACTATAATTCAACATTAATGAAGTTATTTGTGTAGCAACGAGCACACACAAATGCTTGGACATATTTGTACTCACATGCTAACTTCCCACTTATGTACAATAAGAGGTTAACCTTTGAGCAGAGGTCTTGCAACTACCGTTATATCCAGCATTCCGACGCTCACGTAAATGGGGCTGACCAAGTTCTTTATTATGATGAACTAACAGAAAGCAAATGCTTGACCACTCGCTTCATATCATGCAGTACAACCGTGCGCCTTATAATTGAATGCACCTGTTATGCACGTCAGCTCTGCAATCTCCATATAAACAAGTAAATGAATATGTGGTAATAAGTGTGGGTCTATGTATACTTCCATTACACAATAACAATGTAATTAAATTTTGCATATAACCTCTATATGACTAGCTATTACTTAGTTAGTTTACCGTTTTAGTGTTTTCCTCTTTGCGAATAGTAGTTTTTAGAGCATTAAATATTTTACACACTTAAGGGGCTACACCAGTGTAACCCATGAAAAATTAGGTGATTTTCGTGAATTTTTGTAAGAAAGAACTCGGTCGAATATTTTCAGGTTTTTCGGACATAATAAGGTATATTTTCAGCTATGTTTTAAGATTTTGTTTACGAAAATATTGAAAAAAACGGATTGCTGTCTTGGGAGGTGAAAGAAAGCTGCTGACATGTTTCCAGCCAATTGAATAGGTGAAACAAAAAAATTCAAAAAGGTATTAAAGTTGAAGGTATTTCCTATACAATGACCTACGATTTTTGAAAATATCAAGAATTGACAAAATGGCGTAATTTTGAAAAACAAAAATTTCGTTTTATTAGGTACAAATTATGGAAGTGTAATTCGAAAGAAGTAGAAATAATCGGCTAAGAAAATAAATATGGCCGATGATGAATTTTGTGGCCGATGCTGGCCGATGACGATGCCAAGGCCGAATAATCGGTCAGACTCTATACATGTCTAGGAAGTGCTTCTCCTTCAATTCATTGGTCATATCAGCATTTCAGTCGCCTCTTCACTTCCACTTTCTATTATTAATAATTATGCCCTTAATAAGCCAATAATTAAAAAATAAATCTTTTGAATTTGAGACGCAACAATAATTTTTCTTCAAGTTAATATAATTTAAAGAGCTAAATCCATTATTTTCACTTTTATATGTTGTTTTTCTGGCACTAATATTATTTTATGAGCCCCATCAAAGAGTGCCACATCCTACGAGACCGGATAGGCCGACCGAACGGATACGCAAAACACAGCTTTGATTACTGCAATACTAAAATGTAGTAGTAACCACCAATAGCGGAGCAAATTTGCATAATTATGGGTTATAACTGGAAGTTTTCAGTCACTCAGTTTGTCAGCTGGAAGCAAGTCAGGCAAACGTAAGCAGGCAAAAATACTCAGTGAGTTAGTCTATGATTTCGTTAATACGCTTTCAAAAACTTATAAAACCCAGCGTCATAAAATAAAAACGAACGACAAAAAATGTGTATTGTATGAACATAAACAACCAATGAAAGGAAATTACAATGAAATCACAATGAGTTGAGAACAAAGCACAAAAGCGACAAGGACAACAACTAGCATAACAAAAGTAATGACACTTACGTCAACGTTATTGATGCCGCTTGACTCACCAGTCAAATGTCAAATCACCAATTTTACTCATTTCAATTCAAAACGCTCAGCTCTTCATCGTTTTGCATTTGTGATTACTCAGGTGTGAATATTTGTTCATTTCTCCGTTTTCTGCATATTTCAGCTTTGTTTTTTTTTCAATCTCCTTTTTTTCTTATTTGTGCTAATTATATGTTTGTTGTTCCGTTTTGTCGTGTATTTTTTGTCCTGCATAGTTCACATTTACTTGCATTGATTTTCCGCTTCACTTCAAGCAATAATCAAAGGATGGCATTACACACAAAACACAAATCATTAACACAACAAAGGTGTTAGAAATGGGCGGAGATATAAACATAATTTGTATTTATGTAATGAATAAGTTTATTTGTGATAATATTGGTCCCTCAGCACAATTCTGTGATTTCAGTGTTTGTTGATGTTTGAAATTCTCATTTAGGTTTAGTATACGTATTGCCTACATATACACTACTTCATACACGTACATATATATTTTATGTATATTCAATTATATTCCGATTACATTTGGAATAAATTCATTTGTGAGGGCTGCTGCTTCTGCAAAATCAACATTCTCTAAAACCCATTTCTTTATCGAAAACAAGCACACTAAGTTATCATGCAGTTCTAAACGATTTCAATTCACTTCGTTCATACCCCACCAGATTCAATTTTACCGGCGGTATTTCTTTCTATTTGCCATTTGATGGAATCATATTCAAATACAGTTCATGTAAATTGCTAATAGTGACGGGTAAACATGCTCAGCAATATAAATAGTTGCATGCAATTGCTTTTCTATATTGTACACAGCAAAAATAATAATAATGATAGTAAATATAGAATAGTAACTACAAAAGTGTGTATAAAAAATTATGATATTTAACAGGTCAAGGTATAATAAACAAATTCTACTCATCGCTTCTTTTTATATGAATTTTATCGAAAATATGTTTCAGTGAACGGATGCCCAGTGAACCTCTGACAACAAATTACAACTTAAATTGAAAAACTTTATGCCAAACAAATATACGTAAATAAAATTTTTCGGCACTTGACTTCCTTTCATTTCCAGTCGAAGACTTATTATGCGATGCGACTAATATATTTAAGCCTTTCTTCGGTTAACCGACAATTTCAAGATGCCAAATTTCCGTTTCCATTCTTTGTTGCATAACTTTACATACTCTCCACATATTGTCACGCCTTTGTTGATATATTATCTGCTTTGATGAACTTTGAATTGCTTTTTTGGTCGAAAAAAAAGACCCGTCCTTTATACAAAGAAAATATTTCGTTTTTCGATGTGCCTTCCTGCAATTTTATGTCTTACATGAACGCATTAGTATAGACGATTTGCATTATGTAATTGAATGTCTCTTCAATTCGTTGCCAACGTCTCGACATATATAAATAGCAAAAAAAAAAGGTATCAATATGAAGAAGAAAGAGATATAGTCATACCGAAATACAATCCAATTGGCTCCCACGTCACTGCTGACAGTCATAACTTTGAGGTCGTAGATAATTTCGTATACCTGGGAACCAGCATCAACAACACGAACAATGTCAGCCTCGAAATCCAGCGCAGAATAACTCTTGCCAACAGGTGCTACTTTGGACTGAGTAGCCAATTGAACAGTAAAGTCCTCTCTCGACGAACCAAAATCAAGCTCTACAAGTCGCTTATCATTCCCGTCTTGCTCTACGGTGCAGAAGCTTGAACGATGTCAACATCAGATGAGACGACACTAGGAGTTTTCGAGAGGAAATTTTGCGCAAGATATATGGTCCTCAAAACATTGGCAACGGCGAATACCGCAGACGATGGAACGATGAGCTGTACGAGTTATACGACGACATTGACATAGTTCAGCGAATAAAAAGACAGCGGCTACGCTGGCTAGGTCATGTTGTCCGAATGGACGAAAACACTCCAGCCCTGAAAGTGTTCGATGCAGTAGCCGCCGGAGGAAGCCGAGGAAGAGGACGACCTCCATTCCGGTGGAAAGGCCAAGTGCAAAGTGACCTGGCTTCACTTGGTGTTTCCAGTTGGCGCCAAAAAGCAAAAAAAAAAGGAATGAGTGGCGCGCTCTGGTGGATACGGCTATAATCGCTTAAAGCGGTTCCTAAGCCAAATATATATATATATAATTGAAAGTACTTACGTGTGCGCTGTTGCGAAAAATGCAAACAATTCCAATTTTAAAATGTTCGAAAATTTGTCTTTGGTGTATATAATCTCACATAGACTTATGTGTAAAGACTTGCGTACCTGTAGGCATTTGCCAGAAATGAAATGGTAATTAAAGAGTGGTTTTGTAAATAAATATAACTTATTCGTAATTTTTTAGGTACTAAAATGAATATCTACTATTCGTATAGTAATTTTATTTATTTAATTTAATTGAGTAATGGCTAATTACAGATATGGGACTGAACGTATATGCAACAATTAATTAAAATACCCAATATTAATATGATAGTTTCTTACAACATATCAAATAATAAAGTATGTTTACTGACAACATCTACGAGCTCACATTTTACCCTTTTTTAAGGTGATTTGTACATTTTTAGTATACATAAGTATAGTCGTATGTAGTCAATCAACAAATTAAGCAAAGCCGAATAGGAACATGTTTACCTTCAACTATGTCTTCTTCCGTAGATTGAATCACGTTTAAGTCGTCGTAAAATGAAACTTTACACCATAACGACATAAAATTGCACAACAACAAGGTAAATATTTATATGTATATACGGAGTAGGTAACTACTACTGGAAAGTGTGTATATTTATATTTATATCCTTGAGTATGGAGTTGTCCAAGAGTGAGTGTGTGAACTTCGAAGGCATGTCACATAAATGCCAATGGCTTAACTCCAGCAGTACTGCAGTATACATAAAGCCATATTGTGGCACGCAGCACTCACGTCTTTTGCAGACGCAACAAATTGTCAACCATGTTGAGATGCCTTATGTTTCCGTTTTCAGAGAAATACAAAATTAAAATAACAAAACAGATTATTTTATGTATTAAACAACAACAACGAACTTAAAGATCGCATGACTTATTTTTACTAGATAAAATGCATTTATTGTACTCAGTTAAAGTAAAACCTCTTCAATATTACTTGTATCAATATTTATACTTCACCAGTAAATCCATGGCTATAAGGCAAAAATACTACGTCGCAATAACATACCTTGATACTTTCGAAAATTATATCATTACCACAGATTTAAATGGTAGTCAAATGGTTGAACTATTACTCATACGTCATGGCAGACATTCGTGCTGATCCATGCCAAACTTACAGATGGTTCTAAAGGATTATATTGATGCTAATTTAGGCAACAAAATAGCTAACTTTCACTTTCATAGCACTTAAAATCCATTTTAGAACTTGACGAACAGCGAGAGTCGTAATACGAGTAAGTCGATGCCCATCAGTCTTTTAGCTAAATGGCAAACGCATTTTGAGACTTAAACTGCATTTGAAATATTACAAACAATGGAACATGGGCGGATAATTGGGTGGTTGGATGGCGTATAGATGTTACTGCATTATTGTTTGGTTGGTTATCATCGAAGAAATGTGGATATATTCAACTTCCATACTTAAGATAAGAAAACCAAGTAACATACTTCCATGTCATTTTCTCTGTCATATACATGTATTTCGTATAATTAGAGAAGGTCAGGATCCAGCTAGTTAGGATTTCGAAATCATCCCTGTGATCGCATCTTATTTTTAAACTGGAATGACTAGGAGTCGAAAAAAAGTCTTGGAGCACTAGGACCTTAGAACCATAGGAGCATTATTAGCATTTGACGATACTTCATTTTGGCGATACTTTATTCAAATATTTATATATGGCACGAAAAGCAACAAGCCCTGATTTATATATTACTTGTAAATGTAATAATAGTAGCAAAACTGTAATTGCTGCAGCGAGAGACACAGAGCAAACGGCTCAAGTTACAGGTAGTTAAAACTTTAAATATTTGAGCATAGAACATGTTATATAGGCAAACGCATTGGTAGCAAAGCTAACCTATGCACCTACATACATATATACTAAAGCATATATAAATTGAAGTTACTTGAGAGCAAGCGTCGTGTGAAATGGTACATAGTAAGCTAGGAGCGCTTTGTAGTTTTCAAACTATTTACTATGATTCTATTGCCAAAATAAGTTTCATTCAAGCATATATATATAGTTCCTGTTACTCCTGCAAGGAGCATAGGGCCACAGTAAAACAGTTCCAACCATTTCTGTCACATGCCATACGCTTTATTTCGCCCCAACTTTTTCCTGTAGGTCTGAAGTCAGCCTCCAACCGTCTTCTCCACGTATGAGCAGGTCTGCCAACTCGCCTCTGCCCAGGCGGGTTCCAACCAATAGCATTTCTTGCTATATCGTTTACAGGTTTGCGCAAAGTGTGCCCGATCCACGCCCACTTACGTTTGAGAATTTCGAGACGCAGTGGGGTTTGTTGCGTGCGTCTCCATAGCGTTTCATTGGAGATTATATCCGGCCAGTAAATGCCTAGTATTCTTCAAAGGCAACGGTTGACGAAGGTTTGTAGTCGTTGTGAATCCCTGGTGATGACATTCCAAGTCTCACAGCCATACAGCAAAACAGATTTTATGTTGGAGTCAAAGAACCGCACTTTTGTTCGAATGGATAACTGTTGAGACTTCCAAATATTTTTGAGCATTCCAAATGCTTGTTTTGCTTTTCCTATGCGATTACCTATATACGCAGAGGAACCTCCCGAAGCGGTTATCGTGCCAAGATATACGAATGATTCAACATCTTCTACGTATTCTCCAAGTATATGCAGTGGACTCTTATTGTTGGTGTTCAAACGCATAATTTTTGTTTTTTTTTTTTTTTAATTAATTTTAAGACCTGCGTTTGCGGATGATTCGGCTATATCGTCGAGTTTAGCTTGCATATCTGCGTGACTATGCGATAAAACGCATATGTTATCCGCATAATCTAAGTCTTCAAGCCGATCAAACAGTCCCCACCTTATACCTCTCTCTTCACGCGTTGCGCTCCTCATCACAACATCCAGAACTGTGTTAAAAAGTAAAGGCGATAAAACACACCCTTGTCGCACGCCTTTTTCGACAGGAATGCAGCTACCAAGTGCAACACGCGGCAACTGGCCCCAGAGTACAAGCCCTTTATAAGTGTAATGAGGGTGTTCGGGACTCCTTTACATTCCAGAGCGCTCCAAATTGTACGATGACATAGCGTGTCGAACGCTTTCTCGAAATCTATGAAAGCTACATATAGTGAGGAGCGCCATTCCGCCGACTGTTCAACGATTATTCGCAAAGTGTTTACATGATCAACACACGACCTTCTGGGACGAAAGCCGGCCTGTTCCTTTCTGAATCCTTCGTCTAGTTCCGAAGCTAGTCTAAGTCTTATAATTTCAGCTATAAATTTATTGAGACAATTTAATAGCGTAATTCCCCTCCAGTTATTGCACAATGTGAGGTCACCCTTTTTCGGAAGATTAATGATGTGGCTTCTGAGATAAAACTTGCGGTTCGCTCGCTTTTATCTGTATATGCTACTATATTTGTTGCACAGGTAATAATATAGACATCAATGAGTGAGAAAATGTTACAAGCACTATGTACATATGTACAGGTGGCTCAAATCAGAAGGTATTGCATTTGTATGGCTATTATAGTATTGGTAAAGGTGCAGAATGCTGAGTGTCAAAGAAAGGTACTCAGAAAAACTAATTTTCTGTAACGATTAAAGAATTTTTGTGTTTTAGTTAATAGCTTCATTGGGTATTGATGAATTGTATGATAGACAGCGTAGTTATGAAGGTGAGAGTATAAAACATTTTTCAGTTCTTTTTCATTCCCTGTTTCCAGGTTTCATAAACTTAGACACTTTTCGAAATGTTACATCAAACACATCAGTATTTTCACATTCTCTACTATCCTAATATATACAAGCAACACAAATATTAAAATGTTACTAGTCTGTATAGCAGTGAACGAGCAAGTACCTATAGAAAGAAATCTCCTTTCTTATTTTACTCCGTAAATTTCTTTGAGACCAATTACTCTTCACCATTTCACCATATTCATGCTTTACTTCATCTACTGATATTATTACCTCACCTTGTAGTTTGAAGTTTGTTGATTTTTTTGTTGGTTTGGTGTGACTTTTCTTGTTTAGTTTAAGGCATTTAGTTAAGTGTTATGGGTTTGTTTGCGTTTTCCTTGGCACAGTAAGCGTAAAGTAAAGCATAGTTTCAGATAAGCAACTACTCGTGTATACACTTATGAGTATATATATTATATATTTTGTAAGCCAAGCTTTCTTATTTTGTTATATATAATAGCTGGTAATCATATTGCTTAATTTATAAGACTTCTTTACATACCATAATATAATTACCGACTAAATAGGTAATATTTTAATTAATAAGATTAATTTCAATGTAACTTCATCCCCTGCTATTTATTAAACGAAATTTGAACTGCAATAATTGGCAAATATTTATTTTATGCAATCTGAGAAAACTAATAAAGAAATAATTTAATATTTAAAATTAATTGGTTTCAAAAATCACACAAAAATATATACTTAATAAGAGATAATTAATAATTTTGTACCGAATTTTCAAGCAAATTGAATACGTCAAAAAATATTTATTTTAAACTACTATATTATTTCCTAAAATACATATCCACATACTCGTAAAGTTAAATGGTAGGAAATAAAAGTGGGGAACTAAAAGTAGAACTTTATAGCTAATGGAATCTAGGTTACTAGATTTAGTAAATCGACCTACAAGTTATCTGCTGATCCTCTGAGGCTCCGATGATGCCTTAAATTTACCCAAGATCCCTGGAAAGTAGGGCAAAATCATATGGAAGCTTCACGTATTCAGATAAAATGAGTAAAATGTAGGCACACAATAAATAAAGGGCGTGTTCGACTATTGGCTTGAATAATAATGTTCACAGAACATGTAATTATCGCGAGAAGTTATTACAGTTGGAAAATGGGATTACTGCCGTCTAGTCGAAAATGCTGTCCGATTTTAATTGACCGGACTATCTGCCGAAGTTTTAGAACTCATCTCTTTTGTCGGACATCAAAAAAAGGTATTAGCCTAAATCACCGAGCTTCTGCTTATATTGGTTATCTTCTTATTAGCACAATTCTGTGTTAACATACATCTGTCCGTAATTGTTGTTAACAACGGTTAACAGTACAGTTGGACAGTGGTCCATACGTCTTTTGCGCTATCAGAGTACCAGAGTAAGAATGCTTTATTTGTTCAGTTATAATTTAACGACACGTTTACATGATTATGAAACGAATATACACCATATCTCCAAGCTGCATATGCTTACACATATTGTTCAGTACAAAGCGCACTGCACAAATACAACGCCTTTTTGTGCGACAGAACGTGGTGGTAAAGTACTTGTCAAGCGTCTGCTGATGTTGTTCGCTCTGCCGCTCTGCGATAATTGCTTGCTTTGTTCTTGCAAATATCTCCTTACAAAAGACCGTGCTTGTTAGACCGCCAACGATAAATTTGAATGCAGTTTCTGCGTAATTCATAGTGAACTAAACACTAGAAGCAGCACTAGGCGAATTTAATTTGCATGCATTGGCTGTTTTTGTACAGCACACAATATACGCAGCTCTCATAAACTTTAGTTGTCTTCATGATTGTTGTTCCGTCACCGCCAATCGCCTGATCATAATTGCACAGTGCGCATATCTGTTCAATGACTTAAGTGCAAATTAATTTTGTAAGTGAGATCTTATTCAACAGAAATAATTTGTTTTACTGGGAAGAATAATTGTGGTAGGGATTAGTCAAATTCAACTAATTATAAATTAACCTGAAATTATTAGTTATGGCGTCAACATTTTATTTCAATAATCCAGCATTTCTGCTTATAATTATAATTTGAATATTGATTGAAACATATGTACTACAGCATTGCTGTAGGAAGAAGAAGAAATTGAATAGTTTAAGAAAATAAAATTCTTGATCTCTTTCTATAGTCACAGTTTTTTTCAAATTTCTAGTCTTCAAAACAATGAAGCTATTACTATGACAGGTTAACAGAGTGGACTGCGTCAGGGACAACAGTTAAGCTGTTGACATTTGCCTTATACGTGCCTTTGAAGTTCTCACTTGTGGTTAGCTGCCGCACACTTATATATTCTATTTTATATAGACATACATTGTTGTAGTGTCCACAAGTTATTTTCTGGTTTGTATTATAGTCATCAACGTTCTTAGAGTTATCTACTCATGTTGCATCCTGTGCCACAACATTGTTAGTTGTTGTTAAAAGAGCTTTAGTTACCTACTTATTTTATTTACTAGGATTGTCGCAATTGTTGTAGTGTCACTCTATGTCGTTATAGTGTCATTTTACGAAGACTTAAACGTGATTCAATTTGCAATAAAAAATTATATAAGCTGAAGGAATTCTTCTTTGCTTTCCCTGCTTCTTTGCTATTCAAATATTTACTACTCTACTTTTAAATAGGAAGAAATTTACCGTGTTTTTTTTTGCAAAATACAAATTACTTTGGAATGTTTATAGGTCGAATGATATGATAGAAAATATTACCAGAAATTTAAAATATTCAATATTTCAATTTGCGATTATAATGGACATAAATATGCACATAGTGAGACCCTGAAGGTTGATCATAGGCTCCATACTATGTACAATGACTAGCAGTAATTATGTTACGAAAGTTTTTCGTTTGATATTCACTTTGTAAACTTCTGGGTTTCTTCTTGCAACACTCAAAAATACTTCAACAAGAGTATTACATATGCATCATAAAAAAGTGGTATGATGGTAACAAAGAGCAAAAAGCTTTTAACTAACTTTTCCTAACTAATATTCGAGGAAATTAACACTGAAAGCTAACATTCTCTGAGGCAACAACTCAACATTTAATGCTAACTAGAAAACTACAAAAGTAATTAGAGTAATAAAAGATACATATCTTATGCAGGCGAGCAAGAAAAGGCTGCATCTTCCATCTTTAGAACCAGAAACTGCTAGGTTCTGCTGGTTTCCTGTGCGCATGCATTGCAAGTGTAGGTGGTGTCTCATAATAACACATTACATAATTCATAAAGTGTTTGTTGTTGTACTATAGGAAGAATAAATGTCACAGAAATCGGATGAGTGCGCAAAAGTGCAAGAATAAGCGGCACTCATGACATGTTATCAAAAATATAAAATTTTTCCATGACACACAAAAATGACGAAGGAACTAAGAGCAACGTTGACAAATAAGAGAAGTCAAAGCAAGGCTTTTAGCTAGAAAATATCAAAGAATAAAAGTAAACATACACATAAAGCAGTTTTATGTTTTTTCTATGAGCTCGTGTTGCCATAATACCACATGTCATGATACATATTTTGCAAGGAAAGTCAACTCAAGCTACCAAAAGTGTTTCTAAACAGAACAATAGGTAAGTCAACAATTTTGAATTATTTATGAATTATTTCACACATTAATGTATTTCGAATATATAAAATCTAAATATTAATGAATTATCAAAAATATTATTTCTTACAGCAATAAAAAATTCCATTACTAGTTTATTAACTTTATCCTGCTGCAAATATAAGTTATAGATTTATTAATATTATTTTATTTAACAAATAAAACTGAATGTACTCACTTCAGCTGGTGCGCGTCAGAATTTTGTTGGTACTTTGTATACTATTCAACCAGAATTGGTAAGTGTAAACGCAGCTCAACCTCACTAAGGGTAGACTCATGTTGCCAAGCGCCGATTTTTAGTCATATAATTTTCTTTTCTATTTGCACATTGCACTTTAACTGACATTTATGCAGACTGTTTCTTACGAGGTTGTTAAAATTGTAGATGCCAGCTGTGTAATAAATGTTGTATGCAGAAATTTATGCATGACAAACAGAGCTGTTATATGCCCAACAAGCGCTTGAACTAAATTAAATATTAGAAATATTTAATTATTTTATATTTTACTTTTTACGTTAAACTTATATTTATCCTAGCAAATAAACCCAGCGATAGCTTTTGCATTTACATTTTGATTATGTTTAATTATGTGGTTTTTCATAGTACGTTTGCTGTTGCTATGAGAGTATTTGTTGTTGTTGTTGCGGTTTAGTTTTAATTAGCTCGCATACACTTTTTATTGGATTATCATTTAAGCACGAGTACAATTCACGAGCTGAATGCTACTTTCATTACATATTCACATGAAATCACGAATGTTACGTATACGCCATAGGTGACAGTAATATTATTTTACTTTAAATAAAAGAACGGTTTTAAAGCAATCAATTTTTAGGAAATATGATGAAGATACAATGAGTACACAAATTTGAGAAGGTAAAATATGAATAAAATAATATGAGTTAGTAATATTTCCGTTATAAAAATCGGTTATCGGTGGAAAGTCTCAAACGAGGGATAATATAGATTTTTCTTCTAGCAAATATTATATATTTCGTATAGCATAATGTTGAAGCGCCAGCATACACTAGTGTACTAAGAACCAAATACTTTTGATAAAATATGTAACTAAATGCAAACTTATATGCAGAATGTTGCCGAATATTTCTGGAAATAAATGAGAAATTTGAAAAAGTTTCCATATGCTTTATATACTTTTGTTGCAACTATCGATGCACTGTGCAGTCATGCATTTTAGCGCATACATTTTTGACAATTTCACATAAATAGTGGCGGTATGTACAACAACTTACACCACTAGTACGAAAGGCAGGAATTTCACGCTGAAAATAACAACAAGTAACAAAGAACAACTTCAAGAACAAAATTCCCATACAAATTTGTTTCTTTCCGCATTTGGTTGGAATAATAAAAAATGCGATGCAGAAATCGACAGCAAAATACGCGACCAGATTCCAAATGTTTCGTTGTTTGTTGCTGTTTTCTCTTTTTGGTTGGTAAGACTTGTGAAGCGTGAGAATTTGCCAGTTGGTTGACTAGCTGCCAACTCGGCTTTGCCTCACGACCACTTGAATGAATTTGTTGGTTGAGTGGTGCTGATTGAATTGTGATTAAATTGTTTAATTTTCGAAATTTTTATTTATGTGATAGTGGTGAAATAAAATCCTGAGAAGTTGTGGTTTTCACTGCTGAAAATTATTCATTCCCTGTACAATTATACAATTGTGTATAAAGCTTACAAAGTCAAGAATTTCAGTTAAACAATATACCTACCATGCAGGACTAGAGTGCTAATTGACAATTTACCGAAAGAAAAACTCCTTCGAATACCTTAAAATTTTTACTTTTGAACATTTTTTATGAGTTTTTACTGTCACTCGACTATGCTACAAAGGATATATGGCACGTTGTGCCAAAGATGTATTTAGCGTATTTTCTACCTGAAAGCATGCAAAAAATTTCAATTAACTTACCCGCACGTTGAAAATATATGTTTTTTTAAGAAGCGTACAAATTAACACTGCCCAAGGTTTCAAGATGAGTTTGGAGTTTGCCTAAGTTAGTGCAGTATCATAAAATGAAAGCTGTCACGACACTTTGGCATGCTTCATGCCACTTTTGGCCAATACTTGTCTTGAGTTAGCTTCTTTCGACTTTTTACCTGGCCATACGTACTTACATCTTCTAATGGTTTGAGTTTCTTATTTTCATCCCCAAGGCAGCTTTTATGCTTAGCTAAAAGCCACTTAAATTCAAATGTCGTTATACGCTCTCTTTCTGGTCTTCCTCGTTACGGACCACGCTTATACTCTTACATATTCTGCGAGAGAAGTCGCTACGACACTGCAGCAGCTGAGTTGCCATTGGAATTTATGGAGACGTTTATTATTTGAATAATGCCAAGAAACAAAATGAATTCATGCGACCCAACGATAGCAAATTGCACGAAATGCGCTTTAACTGTATGTATCATGGTGGCAAGATTTATGCATATATGATCGTATTTAGTATATGTAGCCAACTACTTTCTAGCTCAACGCGCTCACAGTTTTCTATTTTTTTAATTTGCGCCTTAGTAATCACAAAGTTATTTATTCATGCTTGCATTTGTCCTTTTTTACTATGGAATTCATTTCTTGTATTTTAAGGCGTTTTGTAGCACATCTATTACACTTCCATTACAGAGCTTCGAAAGCAGCAGTGTCATAAAAACTCTCATGTCCACTTTTAGG
Organism: Zeugodacus cucurbitae; assembly: GCF_028554725.1. NCBI lineage: Eukaryota > Metazoa > Arthropoda > Insecta > Diptera > Tephritidae > Zeugodacus > Zeugodacus cucurbitae. Next base: position 61,510,233 of record NC_071668.1, on the reverse strand, counting down.
CGCTAGAGATAGGAATTTTGTGCAAACTCCGCGTAATGGCGTGGAAATATGCCCTTTTCTGACACAAATTGGTTACGAGAAATATAGAAATAAATCATTTTACTGCAATTTTAACATTAAAAATGTCAAATTCTTCAGAGGTACAGGTGTATAAGATTTCGACAAAATATTTTACTTTTTACCCAAGTTGTGTTTTTTTTTTTTATATATTTAGACAATTTTAGTCCACTGAGAGCTTCTTTAAATTCCTAATCTGTTTGTAATAGTTTATGTCTCGACGCCTGTTGAGAATAACTTTCAAATTTTCAATTATAAAATATAAATTGTTTTAGGTTAGTATTATACAAAAGATAAGGACATTGACATCTAACAGCACCAATGAAATAGTTTCTTTGTTCTTACACATAAAAAATTGAAAAAGCGTACAATCTTAACTCTTCTTGTATTCTGGTAAAGCGTTCAAAGTTCATCTAAACAAATAAAATATCAAGAAAGGCGTGATAGTATGTGACTGTTAGAAATTGGAAAGAGTTGGCAAAAAAGTACATATGCTAAACAAAATAATATGAGCAGGAACGCGTTTATGGTTTCGAATTTGGCAGCCTCTAGATTCACCATGAAACACTACAAACACAAGAGTTAAAATGCTTTTTATTGTTTATCTTTTATGTTTGCAAAGGCGTTCGATAGGAAACGAAAAGGCATAAAGTGTCGCCAGGCCGAGAAATTATATTTGTATTATACTGCTCTTGGCGTAGTCATTGTAAACTTATTTCGCTCTTTACAATTCAGCTCTTCTATGCTGTGGTTCATTAATCGTGTCGAAAGCCGAACTGTATGCAGTGAAATATAACTCAACGCACATGTCATGAGTAATTGAAAAATATAACGGTAATTTAATTGACACAACCATAATCGTAAATGTTGATTTTTGTTTACACGAGGGTTAAAAATTAAAATGTTCGCAGCGTCTAATGACCGATACTAAAATTGCAACAGCAAATGACTAAACGACCAGTCAGTCAAACAATCAAAATGTTTGTGACTGGACAATTATTTGTTTTATTACATTTGGATTAGTCAGCGTTGCAGCTTTTTTAGTAAATTTGTGGTTAGCGCAATCTACATTGTCATTTAAAATTAATATAAATATTCCAATTTTTACAATTTTACCGCGTTGACCCTTTGCATTGCTCATTGACAATATTATTAAGCATAATCAAAAATTGATTGAAAGTGTTTATTACCTTGTTTGCAAATATAATATATGTACACGATTATATAAAATTTGGGTGTATTTCGCATTTACTAATATTAATTCGATGATTATTTGCTGTAATTGTTTTAGAGTTTGGTTGTACAAAATATATGTAATATATGTATGTAATACATGTATATCGCAAATCATTATATACAAGCTACAAGTTAAAACTTCCCCAACCTATTTACTCTCACTCTTCATGCATGTAAATATTAAGCTTACAGTAAAATATTCATTGCTGTTCAACGGAAATGTGTGTTATGCCGCACAAAAAGTCACGTGTCACAACGGTGTGGCACTACATTATAAAGGATAATAAATCAGATTTATAAAAAGACTAAATATAAATCCTTATGAAATCCTTATGATTGAGAAGAAACCAGAAGTGCAGCGGCTTGAATTGAAAGGATTCAAGTTGATGATTTGACATTTGACTGCTGCGTTATGCGTCATTTGTAGCAGGTACTTCGTACCAATTGGTGCTGTCAACGAGTTTCCGCTGCCATTACTTTCTTTGTGTTGGTTGTAACTGTAGCTGCTTGGCTAGTAATTGTGGTACTACCAACTCATTTTGCAAATCACCATTTGTTTCTAAGCTATAGTAATTTCCCTTTTTTATAACGTTTGTCATTCTGTGCTTTTATGAGCGCTTTCTGCTGAAAGCCAAACCATCGATATGCTACACTTTTATAATAAAAAATATCTTTTTGTTGTTTTGCTTTTTCCGGTTTTGTTCTGTGACGCTTGATTTTATAACTTCCACAAAGCGTATTAACGAAATTTCCGTGCAGTTGAATGTAGACTGTTTGCCTGCGTGCATTGCTTTGACTTACTGCCAGTTGACAAACGAAGTGATTATTGATTTCCATTTACAACCCATAATTATACAAATTTGGACCGATATTGACGGTTAATACTTCACTTTAGTATTGTTTGCTATGAAATTATAAATTTTTTATGCACATTCATTCTTCTTTTTTGATTTTTTTTGGTAGTGACAGCAGTAATTTTGGGCCTTGGTTGATGGATACGTAATTGATAGAACGTAATTGTTCTAAAAAAGAGAGAATAAAAAAATATATATTTTTTTTAATTACATTGGCTTGAAAATAAATTATTGTCCCTAAAGAAAATGTTTTTACAGGCCTAATAATCTAAAAATTGCATACCCCCATGAAAAATATTTTTGCTACATTGATTAACTCATATGCCCTATCCAATAAAGCTGGACTCTACCAAACTACTAAGTGTCCAAGAATTAAGCCCAACGCATTTTTGAAAAACATATAATTAGGCATATGGGAGCTAGGGAAGTCATGACCCGGTTTTAATAATTTTTGGTACAGATACACACTATTAGAAGAAAAAGATTCCCTCTATTATGTCTACTATATAAGTAATGTTATATATAGAAAGTGAATTAAAACTTTTGTACAATCCCGAATGCCCGAAACAATTTAATATGAATATTTGTGTATGAGAATATTTTAATTATAGCATATCCACTCAAACACGACAATACAGTTGCAAAATTGCATATCAGCTCTGAGGCTTACGCCAACCCTGTTTCTTCGTTTCCACCAATCGTATTTTGCTTTTAGCTTAGGAGCAAAACTTATAATGAATCCCGTGTAGCAAATGTATGAGTATATACAATGAAAGGTATATGTATACATATAGAAAATTTACTTACTACTTGTCAAGCTGAGACAGTCTACCACATGTGGTTGTAAGTTTGAAAGAAATAATTTCGTTACTTTTTCATTGAGTTCATATATAGAAATCTATTAGCGATAAAATGTTATTTGAAGTTTTCTTTCTATATTTTTCGTCCAATCAGTCAGTCAACAACAGAAACTAAAGTTAAATTAATCATTTTAATTTGATTGATTCAAATTTAGTGTGATCAATAATGTGATTTTTCACCTCCGTAATGTTCAGAATAAAATTAGTTTATCAAACAATATTTTTTAGTCTTTGGAGTAATGATACAGCAAGGTATCTAAGACCGTGTATATTTAATTATTTGTGATTATTTCTAATAAAATATATGTATGTATGTAAAGATATCGAAGAAGTACTAAAGATTTAAACTCTTTGCCTACATATATATATGCCCTGTCTTTGAAAATTAGCTTTTTTAACAGTTTCTCTCGCTTTTTCTTACACAAAAACGTGTATTGCTATTTTGCCTGCAGTTGAAATAAATTGTTTGTGTTGTGATCCGATGAGGAAATTATTCACTTTTTACACTACTATGCTTTAATTGCCGAAAATATGGTCAGAGTTTTTCATTCATGTATGAAAAATTGCCAAGTCGACTTGTTCACTTTTTTTGACTTTACGTGTGGAACGAAAAAATTCTGATTTTTTTAAATTAACTTGAAATTTCGTGATTTTTTATCGCCAAAAGTAATATTCCACATGTAGCTTCGGTGTGTATATTATATACTTTTATGTGTATGCAAAGGCATACTTTTTACTTGCACTCATACCATTGGTATTTCAATTTAAAAACTTGTTTACTTTGTGTGATAGTGCAGAAAGCTCTCTTTTTCCATTCTTTGAATTGCTGCAATGTTGTTTTCTCTTTTTCGTCTTATGCTTTCAGGCGTATAACGTGACCAATTAATTTGTTGTACACTATTATTTACCTTGAAATAAAATATTGATGGTTTTAGCAACTGTTGTCAGTTTATTAGCTTGACTATTCGTGGAATTCGTAATTTGAACTGCTTTGTTGATGGATGTGGCTGATAAATAATCAGCACATTCTCAGAACAACCTTTGTGTGTAAGTCGTTGGTTTCATTTTTCTAAAGCTTACGGTAGCCATCTAAGGTAACTTGACTACTATTTTTTCAGAATTTTTTTTTACATTTAGAGCTTTCGCTTTACCTTACTTATATTTCGTTGTTGCCAGGTAATTATCTGCAAACTTTTATGAATATGTTTATATTCCTTGCTATAAGGTGAACTAATTTATCAGATGGTCATATTTTATATACTTGAGTTTTAACGACTTATGAAAAAGCGACATAAGTACAGTCATCCCAGAAGATATTTAAAAAACGTTATTTTATGTTTATTATTATTAATCATGTTACTCATCTGTATGCCTGTGTTGGCAGCTGATTGGACATCAATTTAAACTCCCTCTAATATTAAGTTGGGACCTAATGCGTTTTTGTTGTGACTATTGGTTCAACTGGCTGATGCACATTAATTTGGCGCAAATTCGCAAAGCTGAAATTATCGCATTGAAGAAGTCAGCTTCTTATCCACTTGTGTACCATCAAATAATGGTATAATATTAGCTATTCAAAAGCTCAAATTCAAACTCACACCTCTATTAAACCCTTCTAAGCGCAGTGCCAACTTACTTATTATTCTTCGTAAGTTGTGTGCGATAAAATTACACACATAAATTAACGTCACGCTGCGTTCGTCTGCTCGTTTGTCCAGTCGAAATGCCTACCAATAAATTCACACTTCAGCGATCCTATTTACCGACGTATACAAATGCACACACTGCAATACTAATTTTATCTTGAAGGCATTTCGAAAGCAATTTGCAATTGTAACCTATTTTCATTTGAACTTTTTATCGTTATAAAATCTGCATTTCTACTTACCTGCTTTTGGGCGTTCTAACATGCTGCACTTAGTAGTGTATAATTTGTTTAAATCTATCGCTTGCATCAACTGTCACTGAAGAGTTAAGTTCATTTGATAGTCAGTCTACGATATCAACACTTGGCTCTATTAGTTAATAGCGCAGTCGTGCTCCTACCACGCAGTGAATACAAGTGCTGCATTATTTTTTATCTGCAACCTATTTGCTGCTACTCGCATTGTAAATTCGTTAACTTCTAGTGGGTTATTTTATTGCTAATGTCTGAGGGTACTCAAAGAGAGCGTTACTCTTAGAACACACCTCGTAAGTCAATTTAAAAATACACACCAATAAAGTAAAAACAGTAAATATATACAAGACTAACATTTACCGACTGGGAACTTGTCACCATAATTACACATCGCTCAAACAATATATACCACTTAACAGTTCTAAATACACCACCGCCAATACAAGCAAAGTAATCTGTGTTATCTCACTTTTAAATGTGAAACGCTCGACACTTCCGCTGTGGCATAGTTGGGAAAACAATTCAGGAAATGTAAATCGTTTGATAACATTTATATAGTCAAGTTTAACGTTAAACGAATAGTGCCGCCGTTAATACACGTATATTCCTGTCAACACAGCTTACATAGTAGTTTGAGGGTAAATTAAGTGCGCTGCGTGTGTTTTGTAAAGTGGTGTATGGAATTTGTAACAACGAAAGACTTGCCACGTAATTCATTGGTAGTGCTGACTTCATAAGAAGTCAACCTCAAGTTGTATGTGTCCACTGACAATGTTTAACTGATTTTTATCACAGTTTTTTTTTTTTAATAAAATCTTAGCATAGAAGTGGAATGAGTAGCTTTATTGTATGTCAGCGGGTTAATACTTATGTGTGGTGATAGTGGATGACTGCTGATGCATACACACTTTTTTTGGTTGAAGCTTCTAGTGCCATGAAAATGGTATCAATGTCTACGGTACTCTTTACGAAAAAGTTGGTTAATTTGAGTAATGTAAGTGTTAACGATTGCTTCGGTCAGTAAATTTTTGCATTAATAACAATATTTGCGTTTTTCACAAAAAGCCTGACATATAATTTTTCTCTTTGGCCATAGTGTATTTTAAGTACTCAATTGCATATCTATAGAACCACATACAATAGTTGTATGTGCCTTTGGTCACTCCAAAACGAAAATATAAATTTTCAGGCACTAAGCACATTTTTATACTCTCGCAATCTGTTGCACAGAGTATTATAGTTTTGTTCACATAACGGTTGTTTATGTCACCAAGAAATAAAAGAGTTAGATATGGGGTTATATATATATAACTGATCAGGATGACGAGTGGAGTTGAAATCCGGATGTCCGTCTGTTCGTCCGTCCGTGCAAGCTGTAACTTGAGTAAAAATTGAGATATCTTAATGAATCTTGGAACACATGTTCCTTGGGACCATGAGAGGGTTGCTTTATACAGTCCAAAACTGAAAAAAATCGGATAATAACCACGCCCACCTCCCATGCAAAGGTTGCCTTACTTTTGGGACCGAGTCTCGCAGAACAAATTTTAGTTTTTAGATAAGTGATAAATACAAAGCGTTCAGGGTCTTACCCACTACTAGTATTAAATTCCTGTTTTGCTCCCAGCTGTATATTTTCAGTGTATATTTTAAGTTGCACCAAGGGACAGTTTGTTAAAAAGATTTAACCAGTTTACATATGATTTGAACAGATAATAAAATAAAATTTGGGAGAAATATAAAATTTAGATCCTATAATAAAACATGTTACAGATAATCACATTTTTATTTTAACCATGAAAAGTTAAAACCTTTATTTATTTTTTCCCGAATATTCTTGGCATACCTTCGACTTTAATTGCAAGAACGGTACACTTAAGCTGCAAAAAAAGTGCAGAATTTAATACCTGAATCTATAAGTGTGTAATATGCACATACATTAAAAAAAAGCAACTGCTTTTAGCATTAGCATTCTTTTGCCAGAATAGAAATTCGAACAGCTATGTACAATTGTAACGCATGTATGTATGGCTGCAAAAAACTCAAGGAGTGTTGCAGCAAAAACATTTAAAATGAAATAATAAAAGTTGAAATTTCTTAGCGTCTAGTGAGCAGAAACAGCAACATCTTCAATAACAAAAACAAAAGGAAATAAGATTCTGCTACTGCTCAATTTGCGTTTTTGTGATGCTTCTGTGGCCTCAATTCAGGCATAGCCATGTGTATAAGTAAGCATAGTATATCTATAAATCAATGCTATATCTAAACCAAAGCGAGAGGTAAAACAAAGTATACTTTTTCTGGTTATTTCAGGGTTTACTCTCTTCTTCGTTGATGATGTTCTGAACATTTACAATTTTCTTCGAACTTCCAATAACGGTTGTAATAATATGTTTCCATAAAAACTATTTCCATTACCCTTGTTGTTAAATTAACGCTATTATTGTTATCTTTGACATTTCATTTAATAAGGTCCTTACTACTATTATACATATAACATCACATTTAATTACATAGTTCATATCTTATGACATCACTTCAAGTCGATATACACATCTCATATCAAAGCATCAGATGACATCATGTCACATCATACATATCAGAATAAATAATAACTTCTGGAAATTAGTAAAATTAAAACATAAATTTTTGAATAATAAAAATAAATAAATTTTTTTATACAGTAGAATAAGATATAGTCCTGCGCTGAAATAGCGCCCAGTTGAGAGTTTAATGGCGAATTCTGATTTGGAAGAAGAGAGAGGTTTCATAAATCTATAAGTCTGAGTCAAATTGTAATGATTCTTTAAACGCAATTATGCGAATATTCTCCTCCAGAATGGCCTCAATTAAAGCTCTTCTTATACTTTAGCTGGCTAAGAACTTCTTAATATTGAGTTATATTTGTATATTGTTTTTACTAACTAACCTGCTTGGCTGGTCGGCAAAATAATCAAATAATGCAGAATTATTTACCTTGATCGGCTGAGATAAAATAGCAGTCTTATTTTCCGGCATTTGTTACATACGCATATAGTAAAAGGAAGAAAGTGCACTTAAAGTAATCTACCTCAGATATCTAAAGCCAGAGAAGAATAAGATTGAATGAACAATCGCACAGAATTGTTAAAAGCAAAGCAATATTGCCTCGCACTTGTCATTTGCCATATTGATGTTTATTACTATTGTTACTGCAGGATACTGTATTGATTGAGGATGTGTATATTTGTAAAGATAAGGATATATATCGAAGTTATGACTGTCAACAGTGACGTGGGAGCCAAGACGCGAATGCGCCGACTGTTTGTTTGATGACAGGAGATATTTCGTCTTGTCCTCATTCACCTCCAGACCCATTCGCCTCGCCTCCTTATCCATGCGGGAAAAAGCAGAACAAACGGCGCGGTTGTTGCTTCCGATGATATCAATATCATCGGCGTACGCCAGGAGCTGTACACTCTTGTAGAAGATTGTACCTTCTCGGTTTAGCTCTGCAGCTCTTATAATTTTTTCCAGCATCAGGTTAAAGAAGTCGCACGATAGTGAGTCCCCTTGTCTGAAACCTCGTTTGGTATCGAACGGCTCGGAGAGGTCCTTCCCAATCATGACGGAGCTTTTGGTGTTGCTCAACGTCAATTTACACAGCCGTATTAGTTTTGCGGGGATACCAAATTCAGACATCGCGGCGTAAAGGCAACTCCTTTTCGTGCTGTCGAAAGCAGCTTTAAAATCGACAAAAAGGTGGTGTGTGTCGATCCTCTTTTCACGGGTCTTCTCCAAGATTTGGCGCATGGTGAATATCTGGTCAGTTGTCGATTTTCCAGGTCTAAAGCCACACTGATAAGGTCTAATCAGTTCGTTGACGGTGGGCTTTAGTCTTTCACACAGTACGCTCGATAGAACCTTGTATGCGATATTTAGGAGGCTGATCCCACGGTAATTGGCGCAGATTGTGGGATCTCCCTTTTTATGGATTGGGCAGAGCACACTGAGATTCCAATCGTCAGGCATGCTTTCTTCCGACCATATTCTGCAAAGAAGCTGATGCATGCACCTTATCAGTTCTTCGCCGCCGTATTTGAATAGTTCTGCCGGTAATCTATCGGCCCCCGCTGCTTTGTTGTTCCTCAAGCGGGTAATTGCTATTCGAATTTCTTCATGGTCATGGTAATGGAACATCTGTTCCATCGTCATCGATTGGGGGATCGGGTTCGCCATCTCCTGGTGTTGTACTCTCACTGCCATTCAGCAGGTCGGAGAAGTGTTCCCTCCATAATCCCAGTATGCCCTGGACATCGGTTACCAGATTACCACCTTGGTCTCTACATGAGGATGCTCCGGTCTTGAAACCTTCGTTAAGTCGCTTCATTTTTTCATAAAATTTTCGAGCATTCCCTCTGTCTGCCAGCTTCTCAAGCTCTTCGTACTCACGCAATTCGGCCTCTTTCTTTTTTTGTCTGCAGATGCGTCTCGCTTCCCTCTTCAGCTCTCGGTATCTATCCCATCCCGCACGTGTTGTGGTCGTTTGCAACGTTGCGAGGTAGGCAGTCTGTTTTCTCTCCGCTGCGAGACGGCACTCCTCATCGTACCAGCTTGTTTTTTGTCGTTGCCGAAAACCAATTGTTTCGGCTGCAGCGGTACGCAGTGAGTTTGAGATGCCGTTCCACAGTTCCCTTATACCGAGATGCTGATGAGTGCTCTCAGAGAGCAGGAGTGCAAGTCGAGTAGAAAATCGTTCGGCTGTCGGTTGTGATTGCAGCTTTTCGACGTCGAACCTTCCTTGTGTTTGTTGACGGGCATTCTTTGCTGCACAGAGGCGGGTGCGTATCTTCGCTGCGACCAGATAATGGTCCGAGTCTATATTTGGTCCTCGGAGCGTACGCACGTCTAAAACACAGGAGACATGTCTTCCGTCTATCACAACGTGATCGATTTGGTTCCGCGTGTTTCGATCAGGAGACAGCCAAGTAGCTTGATGTATTTTCTTATGCTGGAATCTGGTACTACAGACGACCATATTTCGGGCCCCAGCGAAGTCGATCAGCCTCAGGCCGTTTGGCGATGTTTCGTCATGGAGGCTGAATTTTCTGACTGTTGTGCCAAAGACACCTTCTTTACCCACCCTGACGTTAAAATCGCCAAGCACGACTTTTACATCGTGGCGGGGGCAGCGCTCATAGGTGCGTTCTAGGCGCTCATAGAAAGCATCTTTGGTCACATCGTCCTTCTCTTCCGTTGGGGCGTGGGCGCAAATCAGCGATATGTTGAAGAACCTCGCTTTGATGCGGATTGTGGCAAGACGTTCATCCACCGGGGTGAATGCCAGGACTCTGCGACGTAGTCTCTCTCCCATCACAAATCCAACACCAAATTTGCGCTCCTTTATATGGCCGCTGTAGTAGTTGTCACAAGGACCCACCTTCTTCAGTCCTTGTCCCGTCCATCGCACTTCTTGGATGGCGGTGATGTCAGCCCTGAGTCGTATGAGGACATCAACCAGCTGGGCAGAGGCACCTTCCCAATTAAGGGTCCGGACATTCCAGGTGCATGCCCTTATACCATAATCCTTAAAACGTTTGCAGGGGTCGTCATCAAAAGGGGGGTGTCTCATCCGAGGCTTTCGTAGATTTTTCATTGGTACTTCGTTTGTAGTGGGTCGCAAGCCCTACGCACAAGCGCATAAGCGGGCTTCGCCTTCCCACTTTAGCTCGCCTTCAAACGGATGTCTGTTGGCTACCCAGAGGATACTTGGTCTAAAACCGGAAGTCGTGAGCTGCTTGAACTTGTGGAGAAGAATCGTTTCTGGCCACTCCCAAGTGAATGACAATCAAAAACTTTCCTCACTTGCGTGAACTTCTACACATGATCCCATCCTCCATTCTGATTTATATACTTTAAGCGAGTAATATTAGTAATTGAAGCTACAGAAAACAGTTTGGCCGGATTACTTAATTGCAGAATCATTTTTGATATGAAAAAGTGTATATGATGCTTGTGTCGTAATTAAGAGCAACTATACTGTGATGCTTTTACAACTTTGATCTAGACTTTATTTTCTATTCACCTTTTTTTTAGCTTTATATGGTTAAGCTTTTTTTTGAATTTTTTTCCTATTTGTTTTATAATAATTTGCAAGTCGTCACTGACAACCGCCGTACGTAATTGTAAAAACATAAACAGCTGTGGCGCTGTTGACAGTAACGCCAGCAACGAAAACTGGTGACACATGTCACAGACAAGTGAAGTCAAGTGCGACATTTTAATGAAAACTCGCGCTTGCAAATAAACAACAAAACGAATGTGATTTATGAATGTATGGGCACATACTCTTTTTATACCTTATGTGGATATTATTCAGTATTTACATCATGAATAGAAAGAAAAAACAAATATATATATATATAATCGCTTATCATTCCCGTCCTGCTTTACGGTGCAGAAGCTTGGACGATGTCAACATCAGATGAGACGACACCAGGAGTTTTCGAGAGGAAAATTTTGCGCAAGATTTATGGTCCTCAGAACATTGGCAACGGCGAATACCGCAGACGATGGAACGATGAGCTGTACGAGTTATACGACGACATTGACATAGTTCAGCGAATAAAAAGACAGCGGCTACGCTGGCTAGGTCATGTTGTCCGAATGGACGAAAACACTCCAGCCCTGAAAGTGTTCGATGCAGTACCCGCCGGAGGAAGCCGAGGAAGGGGAAGGCCTCCACTCCGTTGGAGGGACCAGGTGGAGAGCGACCTGGTTACACTTGGGATCTCCAACTGGCGCCGAACTGCGAAGGAGAGAGACAGGTGGCGCACTATCGTCGATTCGGCTATAACCGGCTAAACGGTTGCAACGCCGATCACATCACATATATATAATAAGCATAACAGTGTAGATAATTTGGGGAATAGCTTAGTACTGTTTATAGTTGTCAGCATACATATATATTACATATTACTCGTATTTTTATTAAATTTTAAGCCATTAGACCCAAACATTGAAGTCACGATAAAATGAACTACAATCCATTTAAGAGCGAGATAGTTAGCACACATGGTACTTTTATCGATAAGCTGCTTTGCACCATTTGCAAGTTCGTAATTTAGCGGTTTCTTGCATGTACAAATATTGCTACAGCTGTTCAACAACGCGCACAAAAAGTGGGTGTCAAAAAAAAGATAAGAAGTAGTGCGAGAAGTGCACAAGTCGGCACGACAGTATAGTGCAACGACAACAAGTGCACACGCTTATTAGCATACATTAAAAGTTTTGGCGCTAAATTTAATCCACTTAAAGTTGGTATTTGTAAAAATAAAGTTCACACTCTTCTACTATTGTAGCCTGTGAATTTTGAACTCATTGCACAAGCCCCAAAAAAAGCCACAAGGATACTATTAGTAAAAAAGTAAATTTCGCTGCTATCTTCGTAACTCGTTGATATTTTTCCATTTAACTAACAGCTGCTGACGGTTTACCAAGACCTATCAAACTGAGTTTAGTTTTCAAGAACACTTAACTCCTTGAACACTCCCACAGCTTCAGTTTTTGAAGCTATTTAAAATATGGAATCAGAAAAACTTGTTAAGTCAGCTCGAAGTAAAATATATATGAAAAATGGACAACATATTTGGAATGAATTAAAGTAATTAAAGCAATTACAATAACAACACTCAACAACATATATCGAAAATATGGTTAAAGTGATAGATTGTACTCGTATGATTCAGAAAGCAACAATAACGGCAATTTTGCTCTTTTTTGGTGGCGTTTTCCTGCTAGTTTGTTTTTCTTCAAGCATCCTCTTTGGGGTTGCTCTGCTGCAGATTTAGCAGGAGTAAGGGTTTGACCAGCGCTCTTTACGTTAGCATTTTGCAACCTCGAAATAGTGCCTAAAAGCGATGGCGGCACCGATCTTTGGCGTACAAGTCTTCCCATAGCAGCAGTCCTAACCACCAGACCAACTTGGACCCTAGTTTAAAAGTGTCTACCATTGTATTATTACATTCTTGCACAAGGCTTTTTACACCTTGCACTGAAACTTTACATCTTTCCAACGTATTCGCCATATTTTGTTTTCGGGGATCCTATCCGTAGTCCTAACCCGAAGTCAGATGCTGCCAGTAAGCCACTCAATCTTAGTCTCACGCTTCTGGGATTTTGTTGTATTGACACTTATTTCTGGACGGTGTCTATACATCCCATCACAGGACTTCGTCGGACATGTATAGCCTTTTAAGCTACACCCTTCATCTCTATTGCGGGACTGCTTATTGAGTATTCGCAGCTAACCTACATACATATCTGGAGCCACCTACTGAACCAGACAGGAGCCCAAGCTAGTCCTGTGGTAATGTGACTATGGCATACTATAAATATTTGTCTATTAGTTCAAATTACAATATGTTTTTGGTGGTATTCTACTTGTTGCCTGGGTGGGCACCGCTTAAGCGGTTATAGCCGAGTCCAACATCGAGCGACGTTTATTCCTCGTTCTGGCACTTTGGCGCCAAATTGGTAATACCAAGTGAAGCCAGGTTCTTCCCCACCTGGTCCTTCCAATGAAGTGGAGGATCTTCCTCGGCTTCCACCAGCGTGTACTGGTGGTGGTATTAACTTGCACAAATTCCAATTTGATTCCTTGTTATTGAAAATTGGCAACTACCCATCAAACTGCAGCGTGATAATACTAAAAATTGTAATTATATTCGAACACCCTGAAAATATGTATGTCGATACAAATATAAGAAACTTGCATACTTTCAGGCAAATAAATAGAGTTTTACGCTTGTTCTACTTACACTGACACGGCTTGGCTACGAAATATTTCTTCACCATGAGAAGTATAAAATAAATACCATATTTTGGCTTGGCGATACTTGATGAATTTGCAAAAATAAAATATAAACAATAAAAAGCATTAACTAGTGACTAGAAACTTCAAAATAAAACAATGAAAAAGTTATACGGAGGAAGAAAACACCTAATAGATTTTTTCGAATACACTTTCAATAGCGTATTGAACGCGCTTATTTTAAAGTAAGTACTTTGAAAAATAAAGAATAGGTAAAACTAATGTTCAATAACTTATAAGGAAATAATTCAAGAATTATAGCATTCACTTTACTACTATATTCGAAAAGCGATGAAGAATTCCTTTATGATTTCCATAAGCTTATTTCGTCGTCGACTCATACGGCAAGCTTCTGTGTTCTTATCGCGTTTGAGCTGTTCAACTGGGGATCGCTCTTTATGCAATATTTCTTCGACTTGCTCACGGGAGAGTTTTACAATTTTCTTCATTAAATGTTCACCTGTCTTCGCTTTTAAGAGATCTTTTTCATTTTTAGAATTACTTTTGATAATTGGAGGATTAGAGAAGCATAGCAGATAAGAACTACAAAGCGGTACCTTGAGTAAAAACTAAGATACCTGCTTGAAAAATCGTTCACATATCCCATAGCGCTCTGAAGAGGTTGATTTTCTAATATTAGAATTGTATAAAAATATTTTATTCTATATCTCTCGTAACCAATTTGTGTCACACAATGAATGAATAGAATTTCAAGAAAATTTTATTTTTATCGCCTAAAAGCAGACAGGAGATTATTTAAGACACTGCTGCTGTAGAAACGCTGTAATGGAAGTGTAATAGCTGATTGCAATGGTTAATTTATAGCTATTCCGGCGATGTAAAATCACACAGATATAACGTTTAGAATATTCCAAAATGCCTAAAAAGGCCAGAAATGCATATCGTAGCAAAGAAAAGGAATAAATGAATTTGTGATCACTAAGGCATAAATGTAAAAAAAAACTGTGAGCGCGTTAAGCTAGAAACCATGTTACATACAGTTTATGGCGCATTTAGCACAATTCGTTATCCTTGATGCGCATGAATTCATTTTGCTGCTTGGCATGCTTTTAATTATGCCAATAATAAACGTCACCATAAATTCCAATGGTAACTCAACTGCTGCAGCGTTTCATAGCGCAGAATATGTACATATAAGCGTGGCCCGTAACGAAGAAGCGCAGAAAGACAGCACATAATGAGATTTGAACTTAAGTGGCTTTTCGCTAAGTGTAACAGCTGCCTTGCGGATGAAAATAAGAAACCGAATATGACCAGGTAAAAAGTCGAAAGAAGCTAATTCGAGACAAGTGTTGGCCAAAAGTGGCATAGAGCATGGAAAAGTGTGTTGACACCTTTCATTTTATGGTTTAAGTGCAAAAGAAAGAGTTTGGAATATACAAAGGCATCTTCGTGAATCCTTAGCAGGGTTAAGTGATAATAAAAATTCCAAATTTGTACGCTTTCTGAGTGAACGGGTAAGTACAACTTGCCGCTACGTAAGGTAATTGAATTTTTTTGCATACTTCCAGGTACGAAATACGTTATATACAACTTTGCCACAACTTGGCAATTTATTAATTTTGAATCGAAAACTTATTCGAAAATCGTAAAATAAATAAATAAATTTAAAATACAAAAAAAAAAAAAAAAAAAAAGCAGTATTCAGAATGACAGTAAAAATTCATAAAAAATTCAAAAAAAAAAATGAAAGCATTTGCAATTCTGTGAGGAGTTTTGCTTTTCACCGGTAAATTGAATTAGATCTGTAGTCCTGCTTGGAAGGTATATTGCGTAATTTTTATTTGTTTAAGATTTTTACACAATTTAAGACAATTTAATCACAATGCAATCAGCACTACTCAACCAGAAAATTCATTCAATTGGTCGTGAGGCAAAGCCAACTTGGCAACTAGTCAACCAACTAGCAAATCCTCACGCTTCACAAGTCTTACCAACCAAAAAGAGAAAACAGCAACAAACAGATGCAAAAAATTTGGAATCTAGTCGCGTATTTTCGCTGTCGATTTGTGCACTGCATTTTTATTATTCACACCAAAATACGAAATCATACAAATTTGTGAAGGAATTTGTAGCAGCTGTTGTTTGTTACTAGCCCGTTGCCGTTGCTACTAGTGTCGTCAAGCGGAAAATTGTTGTTGTTATTGAACATGATGGTAGATGTGGTTGTGTTCGTTACTGTTATTTTTGTTATTTTATTGTTGTTGTTTTTGTTACCCCTGGAATACATATTCATAAATTTATATAAGTAAAATGCATAGTAAATGTGGTAACATGGAAATGCAATTTTTTCTATTTTTGTTTTCTGTTTTTCCCCTACCACTATTTATGCGGCAGCCCTATAAGTGCGTTAAAATCCATAGCTGCATAAAGCACGGATAGTAGCAACACGCAGCCAAATATATGTTACAAGCATAAGCAATTTTTTTCTTTTATAATAATTTCAATTTTTTTTCTAGAAACGTCCTGCAAAATTCTTCTGATGTTTACTATGTCTATGTTAACTCTATTTATTTTACACTAACCAAGCATTGCACAGCCGGTGTGATATACTATATGATTTGCTATTTCAGCATGGAAGGAAGTAAGATACTATTTTATTTATTTTTTGTATTTTTTCCACTGAATTAAATTGAGATATCTGAAATATTTACCGATATTTTCGGTGAAAAATTAACATACGGCACAGAGGTCTTCATATTCGATATCGGGGCACTAAAAAGTTATAGTCCGATTTCGATTAAATTCGATTATGTAAATCGTATAAAGTGAAGGAATCAGATGGACTTCAAAATTTAGTTATATGGGAACTTCTCGTGGTTGTGAACCGATTTCATCCATTTTCCACACGTGTCATCAGGATGTCAAGAAAGTATTATATACCGAATTTCATTGAAATCGGTCGATAGTTCCTGAGGTCTGAGTGCAGTTTCTTTCTACTATTCCTTCTGTAAAATTTAGTGTTTCTGACGTTTTTCGTTAGTGAGTTAACGCATTTTTAGTAATTTTCAACATAACCTTTGTATAGGAGGTGGGCGTTATCCGATTTCTTTCATTTTTGGATTGTATTAAGAAGTGGCTAAAAGAAACGACTGCAGAAAGTTTGGTTTATATAGCTTTATTGGTTTGCGAGATATATACAAAAAACCTCCGCCCACGCCCACTTTCCACACCCAAATATGTCCCCAGCTAGGGCGATTCTTTGTACCAAAGATCGGCAGTGGTCCGATTTTGCCCATTTTCATGTGGCCCATGTGTGCCAAGTTTCGTCAAGATATCTCAATTTTTACTCGAGTTATCCGTTGCACGGACGGACCTCTTTCACTCGTCTCGTCACCCTGATCATTTTGATATATAACCCAACATCTATCTCGTTTAATTTTATGACTTACAAACAACCGTTATGTGAACAAAATTATAATACTCTCTTAGCAACTTTTGTTACGAGAGCATAAAAAATGAACGATTAAACTTTGTTTTTATGTCACGACCAGTTCTAAATATCTTTTCATATCTCAAATCTATTTTTATATTGTAATATCCACCTTCCGTTAGAACTACTCAGAAACCCCAATTGAGTCGATACGTTAGATAGTATATCAATATATATATTCAACCACACACATACTATATACATGAGTATGAATTCATTTATTTGTCTATAGTTACTACTATTATTATTATTATTATTAATATTACCTACAATATTGAAAAGCAATTGCATGCAACTATGTGTATGGCATTTTTACATGCAAAACATTTGCTATTTACATTAACTGTATTTGTTCCTATCAGTTGGCAAATAGAAAGATCGGTATAATTGAATATGGCGGGTTATTTACGAAGTGAATTGAATTGCGTTTGCTCCACTTTATTGTTAGTATAAATAGGATTGGAGTGAATTTTTTATTTTTATTTTATTTTTATTTTATTTTATTTTTTTTTAATATGAATTGAATGACAGGAAATGCAGGCATAAAGGTAATGTAAACAAGAAATAGTTTAAAAGAAAATAAAAAGTTCTAAAAGGAAAAATAAGCTTAAAAAAATATTCACATTCTAGTAAGCACGAAAGCAAAGTGTTGAGAAGCTGAACCGTTTGAATTGAAATGAGTGAAATTGAAGATTTGACATTTGACTTGTTAATCATGCTGCATTTGCGCGCATAACCTCGCACTAACTGCTGCTGTCGACATTGAAGTGAAAGCCATTACTGCTGTTATGCTGGTTGTTGTCCTTGCTGCTTTTGTGCTTTTATCAGCTCATTGTGCATATCACCCGATTTATTACTGCAGTGCAATTTCCTTTCGTTGTTTGTTTATGTTCATACAACACACGTTTTTTGTGTTTATTATATTATTTTCAAATTTTATGACGCTGGGTCTATTAACGATATCACAGACTAACTGACTCTTTGGCTGCATGCATTTACCTGACTTGCTCTCAACGGACAAACTAAGTGACTGACGATTTCCATTTACAATCAGTAATTATGCAAATTCGTACCGGTAGTGGCGGTTACTACTGCATTTGACCATTGGACCAATCAATATATTTTCTTATTCGTTCTTCTTTTTCAGCCTAACATTCTAACATTTAATAATAGATCACATTAAATTTTCGATAATATTTTATACTTGATACAATATAGTTGTTTACAATTTAATATTACAAATCAATATCGTGAAGTACTTTGATGTTACTCATACGCCCAGGCCATCACAGCTGGAAGCTACTGGAGGATAAAACTTTTAATTTTACAAACATAAATACTCAAATATTATGTTAAGAGTATATCATGCCTGTATTATTATTAATAATATTCTTTAAATCTATTAAAAATATATGGCAACTCTTATTAGGGAACTTCCTAAAGTAAAACATTATACACCAAATTGAACATACAATTGAAATTAATATTCAATGCAATGGACCAACTTATACACGAAGAGTCACTATTTAAAGAAAAATACATTTGCCGCATTGAAATTTAATTAAAACTTTTGAGTAAATTTGTCGCTCAGCCATAGAATTTCTAACGTCAAATGTGTGCTTGCCTTTAGTTCCAGCATATATGTATCTACATACATACACATTGAATAATGCAAGACGGTACAAATCCGAATTTCCATATCAGACCACTGGTTTTGTACATGCCAACCCATTTGACTCGTGCTCGTACAGTTTGTTTCTTGACATGTGAATTGTCTAGCTGACGTAACTTACCACAAGCGGTTTTGGTTGCAGCAGCTGTTACTGTTAAGATAAAACTGTTACATTACATCTTCGCTCAGTTCACGTAAAGAAATTTCTCTGCGGCAAAATGTCCTGCGGATTTACATGCCAATTTGAAATGCACGCGTAAAAGTTGTCATCACTGCTAGTGTTATCTCAAAAGTAGGCCATGTACTTAGAGCCATATACACTATAACGAAATAGCTATCGGAAGTTTGTTTTCTCATATATTCTACACAAAGTAAATACACCATAAATTACACAAACTGCATGAATGTTTTTTTTTCTTGAAAAAAATCACGTTCATAATTATTTAAATGGAAGTAGACTTGATGTACAAGAACATGCTTGCAATAGTTAAGACACATGCATGCAATGGAATTTCCCTTATAGCAGATAATGTAGTTTACCGAATTTTTGACGCATCAAATCTATAGGAACTTTCTCATACGTGCTCATGCAAATACAATTCTTCTTTTTTTTCGCATTCCAACACGCTTATACATAAACTCGAATATTTTTTACAATACAAAAGTTTTTGAATTTGTTTGGTTTTTGTTTTTCTTCTCTTTGCACTTTTTATACTTCGATTTTCACAGCTGAGTCCGATTTTCGATCAGTTTGCTTTGTTTCCTGCACTTCTTCGCACAATCAAATTAAATTAAATTAACTTTGAGTTATCTCATGAGAGTTTTTCGATTGATAAAATGTAAGCATAGTCATAGAAGTATACCATAGTAGCTTATTACATATGTAAATATGGATAAATATGTGAAGAAAACAAAAATAGTAAAATATAGACATTATATGGTTTAGAGATATCGAACGAATATCGAAAATATGTCGCTCAAATAGTAGAGTTATAGCTATTTAGGATACCAATGTTTTCTTGACCTTTGTATCTCAAATTTGTTAATATGATAATTTTTATCATATCGCACGTATTTATCAACAGCACATATGTAAATAATATAACATTCAATCCATAATCAATCCGCCCATTTTAATTCGGGCATGAGAGGATTCAATTTTCAATTTCTAACAAATACGCTTTATTTTTTCTTGTTCTGCATAGATGGATATGGCTGTTAAAAAGTCAATATATTGCCGAAATCAACATTTCTAAGATTATACTTTTCGAAAATTTGGTATCCTTTTAAACGCTAAAAATAAATAGTTTAGACTCTATAGACATATATACAACACTCTTTCTCTTGACAAGACGTAAAAATACCACTTTAAAAGTAATTTCTTGTCTTCATGTAATGTCGGAGTCTCAGTTCGAAAAAACCAGACAACCTTTTGGCATGCGATTCAATCTCTCAAAAAAATTTTGTATAGTGTAAAGCTCAGACAAGTGTATTATAATGTAATCGAACATTTTCTATTTCTTGTAATTTTCTCATATAATGAAGTAAACAAAAGTGCTTTATTACCGAACAAATAAAGTACACAGAACTTAATGCTAAGTAGATAAAACGTATTTCACACTTAATCTAGTTTTTAATATCGAATGCTAATATAATACATTATTTTGCCACTTACGTTGAACTCATAAGACGAAGACACATACACATTGCGAAAATAAATCTTTGCACGTGAACAATATAGTGAAGGCAAATAAAGAGTGTTGCTCAAGAGAGCGCATTAATCAGAGCAATTGAGGGAAAGTGCTTGACTTTAGAATTTACTTTTTACTTTCATGGCACTTTCTGCGAACAGCCAACATGCACTCGAACTTCTGTTGCAAAATTGTTTTTACTTTAGTGCAAATATAGGGTGCAGGGTGCATACAGGGTTAACTGCTTGTGTGAGTCGACGTTTTTAGAGATACTTGTGATACATTATAAATTTTTTTGTCATCTTAAAACTTTCTGTTTTTGTTTCCATGTGGAATTTGAAATTTTATTGCATAATTTGTGAGCAGAGTAGTGACTTAATAATTAACAATTATAGTGACTTAATAATAGTAAATTATATGATGGCAATGAATAATATAATTGACAATGAGAGTTATATGAATAAAAAAACTAGTAGAGACCACTTCACTACATGCTTTGTAGTCTGTACTCTTTGATATATACAGAGGTAGTCAAAATTATTTACACATCGGACGTTTTTCTACAAGTTTCACACAAAAAGCTTTCGCTTGTTGTTGTTGTTGTCGCGGAGTAACAAAATGCTTTGTTGTTGTAAACCTTGATCTATTCCTGATCGAATGAAGTCAGTTTGGCTAGAATTGCTAGAAATATGGCGGAGAAATAAGCAAATGAACTGAAGACTCGCAGTAGTCAAAAATATTTACACACAGTGTTTTTGCGTCAAAAGTATTTACACACGGCGATTTAGCCTTTATCCTTGCACTTGGTTTAAGCTAAAGTTGTAATTGAATTCTATTGCATTCATAACAACCTAACTCAGCCTTAAAATATAAAATTTGGTAAATAAAATGTCGAAAACAAAGGAATTAACGATTATAACTAGGCTGTTACTAAGTTTAAAACTCGGGTTTCGGCTTCGGAGTTAGTTAAAACTTATAGAATTTGATGGAATACTGTTTGTAATGTTATTAAAAAGAAATACACGAACAATTACAAGGATAATTTAAAGAGAACTTGACAGAAACCTGTGATAACTCAAAGAGAATGCAGAAGATTAGTAGGAACTGTCATACAAAATCCTACAATTAGTCCTGTTAATATTGCAGTAGCATCGAATCAGCATATTGCATGAACAGTCAATGATGCTACACTGTTAAGGACATTTAAAAATAGTAACATAAACACTTACGTTGTGCATAAAGCTGATCACTTCTGGAACCAAAAAAGCTTTATTTCCGAAACCACGAAAGCGATATTGCTCTCATTTGCCTTAAAATGCATCCTAAAGCCTGTCGTGGGCAGATAAGACTGAATTTCAGTTCCAGGGCTTCTTTAGTAAACGCTTTATGCATTTACCACGTGAGAAGAAGAATAATGCAGTTTAGACGCTAAATAGATTCGGGAGTGACATTATGATTTTTTAGGGAAATTTGCCTTACTTCTGTTTTGGAGATTTGGTACTAATTTAGGGACCCTAAATCATCCGGATATATAAGAATTCACATGACCATGTCATTGTAGTGGTCCGTCGGCCTTTTCCAACTATTGAGTACATTTTACGACAGGACAATGCTCCATTTCATGAAGGATTTTTACCTACAAAAGTTTTAAATGAAGCAAACCAAGTTGACCTCCGCACAGCCCTAACCAAAACCTTAGTAAAAATGTTTGGTCTTTCGTTAAATATCAGAGGACAATTGATATAATAACCGAAAACCCCGAAATTACCGACATTTGGTCTAAATGAACTGTTAACTTAGCGAACAATTGTGTTGAATCAATTCGGACCATAAAGCAGGCTGGTATTGATGCCAATGGTAATGTAAACAAATATGAATTTATCGCCTTAGAATAGGAATTTATACTGAACATTAAAATTTTATAGTTATTATTAAATAAGAACAGGATAATAGAGGTCATGTTGTGTGTAAATACTTTTGACTACTCCGGTCTTCAGTTCATTTGCTTATTTCTCCGCCATATTTCTAGCTATTCTTGCCAAACCGACTTTGTTCGCTCGGGAATAGATCAAGGTTTACAACAACATATCATTTTGCGACAACAACAACAACAAGCGAAAGCTTTTTGTGTAAAACTTGTAAAAAAACGTCCGATGTGTAAATAATTTTGACTACCTCTGTATGATCACGCAACAAATTAAAAATGCAACAGTACAAAAGCAGCTTTTCCAACCTTGGATATCAGCACTGCATTGCTCTAAGCGAGGCAGTACTTTATTATGTAATTTAAAGCAGTAAAAGCAAATATGAGAGGAACATCTCCCTTGAGTTGATTATTGTTGCAGCCCTCGCTAGCATTCAAACAATTCTTGCAACTTAACTATAATTAATTTGAATAATTACCTAGAAGCAAATGCGGTTACAACCACTTGCAATTGCCTTGATGCAAAGCAACAAAATACACAGTTATACGATACACAACAACACAACATATGTCACCGACAATTCTGGAAATGCACTCAAATGTACGTTGATATGCAACAAGCGTTTACCACAGTATGCAACATGCAGCGAGCATTAATTTAACTGGGACTAACGTATACACATTACAAACAACACCGACCAACATTCGTATTTATATGTACACACACACTGTTAACTGTCATACAGAGTGCTGATGATGAGTGGCTAGCAAAGAGCTGCAGTGGCAACAAACAAATTGTAACGATTGCAACTCGCCTTTGCAACATTGAAGTGCCACAGACTGGGTGTTACAAAACTCAAGAACTTTATCAAAAAAATCCTTTCACGTTATATTCTTGAATTAGTTACTTGCTATATAAAGGAATGCACTTGCTTCCGAACATGGCTGTTACATTTCGTAGTAGAAGCTCAAATTTTTTTTATTTGTACTCTGAATATTGGATAAAAACTTGCGGAAAATTGTGGAAGTCGTCAATATGAATATCTATACGAGTATCTACATATCAACTACTTTAAGAACCCCATAAAAAATTGCAAATGTTACGTATACGCCATGTCGACCACCTCAAGATGTAATAAAGATACATTTGATGTGTGTTTAACATATTAAGTGTTAAGCTACAAAGTCACTGTCTACAATTCAACAACTTTACGTCGAAAGGATATTCAAAACACTTTCACATTAGTGCATCCTAATATTTCATTCGAATCAACTTCATAATGGTTTTGAACTCAAGCTTTACATTCATATTATTGCAGTACTTCCTGTCATAAGAGTACACTAGTGATAAGTTATCCCTCGCAAAGTGTAACCGACAATATACTATAAGAAACTCAAATTAACCATAAATACTACTCCTGCTCTATTCTGTGTAAACCCTAAACCGTTTTACTTATATATCAGGTTTGCTGTTGAATACTCTCCACAAACGTATTGAGTAAAACGATAAATGTAGTATAAAGCCAAATGAAGAGCATGATTGAATGATGTGCAATTGTTAAAAGCAAAACAATATTGCGGCTGACTTGGAATTTGCTATGTATATGTTTATTATTGCTGTTGCTGCTGCAGCATATTGTACAGATAAATGTACATGTGTGTAAATATAAGGAGATGAGGATAAATTAATTTTCTGCTTTTAATAGTACAAAACAAGTGGAAGGGTACGCATTAAGGAAAGCAAGCCGACTTTATATTGAAGAAATTGTTGAGAAAAGTACAAACTACGTTGCAGAGAGAAGGTAGTGAAAAATAAAGTGTATCGTGGATTGAGTTGCTGCGAACATAAGCTATCTACTATAAGTATATACTACTATATATAAATGTGTTTGTTTGTTTTGTAAATACCATATTAGATGAATTAAATTTCACAAGAAAATTCTAGAATTTCACATCTATATTATGTCAATTATTTACTTCAAACTAAGAATATGATTCACAACTTCATGGTAATAAATATTTGTATCTTCGATAATAGTTATACAGTGAAACTTCCATAACTCGAAGTTCTCCGAAGCTCGAACTCTTGAAATGGCAATAGAAGTAAAATTTCATACAAAATTCATTCCATAAACCAAACTTTACGATCAAGGGATAATTCAAAATTTAAAATTTTTCTATCGAGGTAGTATTTTAAAAGAGTCTCTCTATATCGTATGGAGGCTAACAAAAAATATGATATTTACTAATGGATTGCTTAAATCATGTAACAAAAGCTTGGATACAGACTTCAATAGCCTAACAATAGCAAGCTGCAACGAACAAAATCACAGAACACTTTTTATAAAGCTTTATGTACACACGTTAGACGAAATAAATCCATAAAAATTTGTATAAATCTATATTTTAAAAAATTACATGTTTCAATGTAAATTCTGTAACTCGAAGTCTCTCTAACTTGAAGTTTTTTTTGTGGATTATGGTGATTCGAGTTAGAGAAGTTCCACTGTATTACAATGAATTTGGTGCGATCCCATTTTGAAACCATCCAATTATCTCTTGCAATAGTATAACCTCTATAATTTCATCCCAAAGGTCGCAACACAAGGTAAGGCGTACAAAAACCTTGAGTTGTCTCAACTCGTATAATGGAAGGAAAATTAACCCATTTCCTCCCATTTTACTCGCTTCGGTAATGAAAATTATACTCACTTAAAATGAAGTTAAACAAGTAAGGAAGGGCTAAGGGCATTTTATACTCTCGCAATTTATTTCTTTATCTTTATTTATATTATATAATACACAATTTGACCCACATATTCGTCATATATATTGTATAAAGTACATTGAAAGTTGGAAACCATAATATTAGGTTAGAAGCACCGAGGTCTTCATGTTCGATATTTGGGGCCTTAAAAACCTATGGTCCGATTTCGTCGATTTTTAGAATGGGGCTGCCATATTATTAACATAGATTTGTGCAAAGTTCTGCACCGATATTTTCACTAGTGCTTACTTTATATATTGTAAAGTAAACGATTCAGATTGTCTTCAAAGTTCTGGTATATAGGAAGTAGGCGTGGTTGTGAAGCGATTTGGCCTATTTTCACAACATATCATTGGGATGTAAGGAAACTATCACAAACCAAGTTTCATTGGAATCGGTCGAGTAGTTCCTGAGATATGGTTTTTGACGCATAAGTGGGCGACGCCACGCCCATTTTACATTTTGTAAAAAGATCTGAGTGCAGCTTTCATCTGTCATTTCTTATGTGAAATTTAGAGTTTCTCACGTTTTTCGTTAGTGAGTTAACCGACTTTTAGTAATTTTCAACCTAACTTTTGTATGGGAGGTGGGCATGGTTATGATCCGATTTCTTTCATTTTTGGACTGTATTAGGAAGTGGCTAAAAAAAACGACTGCAGAAAGTTTGGTTTATATAGCTCTATTGGTTTGCGAGATATGTACAAAAAACTTAGTAGGGGGCGGGGCCACGCCCACTTCCCCAAAAAAAATAAGTCCAATAATGTCCAGGAAATTCTCAAATTATTGGGTCTACAACTTTGCTTTCGCCGTTTTTTTTAATTTAAGTTTTTTTTATAAAAACGGTTACAAATGTCGATGACCTCAGCCGCACTTTTCTTGGAAGTAAAAAAAAAATCAAAATTTCCCGCAAATGTCGAGAATTCGGCCCAAAAAGTGACATTTTCAGTTGAGAATAAGTTTGGGATGCAAGCAGATCTCTAAAAATATTTTGCTGGGTTAGTGTTGGAACTAATGTCCAAGATCGATATAAAAAAATCGATTTAATCGACCAGTGCTTGACCCTAGAGACATCTATTGGCAGTTGTAGACCTAAATGGATAAAACAATTGAACAAATAGTTTGTGTAAAATTTTTTGTTTCAAACGAAATTTCTTGTGCCAAAACTTTGGAAATGTTGAAAAAAAAGCATTTGGTGATTCAACCATGTCGAAATTTCAAATCTACGATTGGTATAAATCGTTCAAAGAGGCGCACACCAAAAGTTGACTTATTCCTAATGACGCCGTAAAGAAACTAAATAACGCATACCAATAAAAATTTACATAACAGTGGCTGACAGTTGTGCCAACCTGGGAAAACAATTTGAAATATTCTCAGCGGGAAAATTTTAAATACGAATTTCCGGATATTTAGTTGACTGAATGAATCCTTACAAACGTAGAATTCTAACGAGAGATAATCTTAAAGGAGATGCTTTTGATGACAATTAAATTCTAATTTTTTAATCTCGATTAAATACGGTCAAAGCCATTAAATAAAATTTCCATATTAATCACCCTTTTTGGAGGACTTAGTAGATGCTTGTATAGCTTATTATTGTCACTCGCCTAAATATTTAACTATGTGCCTTAAGTTAGCGTAACCAAGTTTTTGATATTGTGCACTCTACTTATATTAAATTCTTTCTCGCTCTTGTTTCATTGCAGACATTTTCCTAACAATGACAGTAACCAAAGTTCTTCATACTTTCAGCCATGTCAATGTGACAAGCGGTAATGACAACTGCTACTGTGGTGTCAACATGGGCCCACTTTGTCTCTTTACACATAGTGCTACACTCAGCAATACAAATTCAACAACGACGAATGTCAATTGCAGCTGCACCAGCGGATATCGATCACAGCTCAAGGAGAAAGGGAAAACTTAAAATAAATGCATTTGCATGCGGGTAATTCCGTTCGGCACTCAGACAGTCAGACAGACTTCCGCTATCTGACAAATTTGTCGTTAATCTAACACTGAAAGAATTTCGTTAAGGCAAGTATAAGAAAAATATTTTTAAAGCGAAAAGCATGATATTTTTTCCAAAGATATATGGAAATAGCGTCCAATGCACGTAAAAGTCTAGCAGGCCAGCCAGAAGTTGAAGAGTTTGCTTCAACAGTAAAATCCAAAAAATTGCGCTACTTTTCTTAGAAATGGCAGATGTTACTCGGAAAATTTGCACATTGGAGTGCGATTCAAAATGCAGCGTAGTAACTTAGATTCCCTCAAACTGTGTCCAAGGTGGTCAAAGAAACAAGTCGTTTATATTTATATCGGAATGTGTTGACCTTACTCTTCGACTTTTTAATCAATAATATTGAGTTATACAAGAATGAGAACCCTATTGAACTAAGCAATTGCTGAAATATAGAATACATTATAGAATACACTAACATAGAATTTATAAGATATATTTATAAGCGATTTTTTATGATGAGAATTTTAAATTCTCTTCTTTTCTGGCATAAAACTTAACTGCTACTTTCTCTAACTAACTACTGTCTAACTATAGCAAATTTTACATTGACTCTTCACCCGCAATTTGTGCAAAGTGCCTACCTTTATTGTAAGTGTCTAGCCAAAAATTATAAAAACAGCAAAATCCTTTCATCGTCTGAACAAGTAAATATTACGGGGCATTTCGGTAGAGAAACTTCGTCATCATTCAGCAATCGCCATAGATATGAACTTACCTCAATTCGCTTATGCATTAAGTCACCTGTAGCAGCAGCATAAACTTGAGAGCTCAACTAATTTGTAAGTATGCATGTTTTTCAGATGTATATGTGTGTGTGTGTGTGCAACACTATAACAAGTACATATATAAATGTGCATATTGACAATGCCTTCTGCAATTCAACTTCAACTTTCATCTCCAAATTCACAAGGATGGAATGGTCGTTGAATGCTCGAATGAAATATATTTCGGCAATACTTTCCACCCTTAGTCGTTGCATTTGTGTATATTTAAATTTTAAAATATTACTAACTTTGGAATCGTTAGCTCAAGCCAACAACAAAACCAATTTCATTCGCACTATCATCCAATCCATATGTACATACATATGTGGGTATGTGGGATCTATGAACGTTCATGCGTTTGCTAAAACTTTCCTCCGCTCAACTATTAAATGTAACGTATAAAACAACTGCAGGGAACCATATTCTTAATAATAATTATTTCCAAATCTCGTATCAATTTGGAAAATTTGGATAAAATTTTTATCTCTTTCTTTCTAGCTGTCTTTTTGTTTGTTTATCTTTTTCTCGTTCGGTGAATTGGCATTTATCAAAATCACCTATGATGATACTAAGAAGAGGAGAAGTGATCTGAAGGTTATATTCGCTTTTCAATATACAGCGCATATTCGAAAGCGTGAACTAAATCTAACTAAGGCAGTTCACATTTGCGAATTGTTCATGTTTTCGAAAACCCAAAAAAAGAAGGTAATTATGCAGGGTTTTTGCTTTTTCCTTCACTCTTTCTATCCCTCTTATTTTCCTCACGGATAGACAAACGATAAATATATTTTTTTTTAATTTTTGGCAGCCCTGAAGTACGCAGAGTTTTTCACAAAGTAGAAGAGTCAATACACAAAGTAGTGTATTCACGTTTTAGATCTTTCATGTTTTCGAACGTGCGCTTTATATTGTGTATAGTACCTTGTACTGTACTGCGTAAATTTGTAAATTTGACATTCGGTTTGACTTAGATCTGTATTTATTTAATAAACAAAAATAAAGTGGTGTGGCTTTCAGATATCAAATTGAAAAGTGTGAGTGGACGAGTATTATGAGTATATAAACCGGTTGACAATAATGCAGTTATAAAGTAATACTGTCAACACTACCAGTGAGTTATGATATTGATAATAAAATTTTATTTATTTTTCCACAGTATACAATTTTTGGCTGTACACTTAAAAACAATAAATTTATTTTTGAGAATCACAAATTACTATTTCAAATATTAATTTATTTGCTTTGAAAAAATTTGCTCTACAACTAAGTATTAAAATTTTTCTAATTGTTCAAAATTTATCTGTAGTACACATTTTCATACAAGGGGCATTATCTGGAAAAAAAGCCACTTGAAAAAAAAGTTCTTTATTTTCTTTGACAATGATATATCTTATAGTACATGTAAAACCTATAATAAAACATATGGTTTAAGGTCTGTGTAACGCGGGGTTGTCATATTATAAGGGGCCAAAGTTTTTTGTAAAAAAATTTTTGAACCGCCATAACTTTAAAACTAATGAACAGATTTTAAAACACCATGTGACTTTTTTGTACAGAATTTCTCAAACTTTGAAACTGTATATCGTAAAAATTTTTAAAATTAATATTTCATAGCAAAAATGAAATTTTTTTTTAATTTTTTAAATTTATGCCCTTCGATTTTTTTTTCGAAAATATCTTAAAATGTTCCTTATTTCATCACTTTTTTACCCCCCAAAGGAAATTTTGGGGCAGCAATATTTGTATGAGCTACAAATAAAAAACCAACTCAGAACATGATGAACATGACATTTTTTATTTAAAATTATCACGTACTTGAATCTAATCTACGTAATAATATAAAAAAAGCAAAAACCAAAAAACAAACAAAAAAAATTAAAAATTTGAAAAATACAAAAAAGTTTAAAAAAAATATTAAAAAATAAAAAAAACAAAGAGGGATTAAATGTCTGCTACGTCCACGTCGTTAATCCTGGGTTACGCTAAATTCTGATAATAATAGTGCATAAATCAATGATTTTTCATCATGTTCTGAGTTGGTTTTTTATTTGTACCTCATACAAATATTATTGTCCCAAAATTCCCTTTGGGGGGTAAAAAGGTGATGAAATAAGGAACATTTTAAGATATTTTCGAAAAAAATGGAAGGGGGAATAAGTTGTTAAAAATTCCAAAAAAAAAAATTTTAATTTTTTGCTATGAAATATTAATTTTAAAAATTTTTACGATATACAGTTTCAAAGTTTGAGAAATGCGAGAGCATCTAAAACCACTCGCGTAAAAAGTACCATAGTTTCTATAGAATTGTATTCCTTGATATTTTCTAGCTAAAAGCTGTGTTCTTGTTGTATCTTCACGTCTTCTACTTGCCAGTAATATTTTACGTTGCTACGTTCTTTTTCAGTGCCATCGTAAAATTTTATGTATTTGATAACGTGCTAGGAGTGACGCCATTACTTGCACTTTCGTGCTCTCATCCGGGTACTGTGAAATTTCATGTTCTCATAACCATACCAACAAACACTTTACGAAATATAGTGGGCAATTACGAGGCGCCATATACACTTGCAACGCACATACTCTAATCCTGGGTTACGCTAATTGCAGATAATAATAGTGCATAAATCAATAATTTTTCACCATGTTCTGAATTGGTTTTTTATTTGTAGCTCATGCAAATATTGCTGTCCCAAAATTCCCTTTGGGGGGTAAAAAGGTGATGAAATAAGGAACATTTTAAGATATTTTCGAAAAAATCGAAGGGGGCATAAATTGTTAAAAATTAAAAAAAAAAAATGAAATATTAATTTTAAAAATTTGTACGATACACAGTTTTAAAGTTTGAGAAATTCTGTACAAAAAAGTCACATGGTGTTTTAAAATCTGTTCATTAGTTTAGTCAAACATTTTTTACAAAAAACTTTGGCCCCTTATAATATGGCAACCCCGCGTTACACAGACCTAAAACCATATGTTTTATTTTAGGTTTTACATGTACTATAAGATATATCATTGCCAAAGAAAATAAAGAACTTTTTTTCAAGTGGTTTTTTTTTTCAGAGAATGTCCCACATGTTTATTGCGTGTTGAGATTTGATTTTTATTTATGCTTGCTTAAATTTTTAACGAAAAAACAAGAAATTATAGTTTTTTGAACTTATAATCAATATTATTTGTGTCTAATAACCTTCAACTTTTATATGGGATCCAAATATTCTAAAGTGTACCACAAATATTTACTGAATAATATAAATGGTTTAATAGCAACAATTTTATGATGAGATGTAAATTTGTATCTAATCTTTTCTATGAAAATGTTTCTTAAGTTCAACCACTTTCTTCAAATACTTGAAAATGTAATTAGTTCTTATATGGCTGCATCCATTTTTAAAGTAGCTGTTAGTTGAATTCCTTACAAAATTTATATAACTACAGATATTTTATTTAAAATAAAATACATTTTCATGAACTAAGAGCTTACAGCACTGAATTCTGAATAGTCTTTTTGAAGCCTACATTTAGCTTTTGTTGCCACTTACTCCGACAAAATGGAGAGATAAAAAAAAAGTGGCTCTAAGCTCATTTCTTGCAGCATTTTATGCTTCGTCCTTTGGAAAAATCTAAAAGTGCAAACCAAAGCGCACATCGCGAGAACTATACGTTTTATTACGTTCAGCATTAAATTTGCTGCGAAAAAAATGTGTGCTATAGTAAATGCACTCAATTTTGTCGAATTTTTTATTTCTTTCGATAGAAGTGCATATATATTTATTACTTCATATATATAATTTTTAGTAGCTTATATATCCTTTGGTAATTCGCTGACTAAGAGGTTTTATAAAAATAGACTATAGGCAAACCATAAGTAGTTAT
Source organism: Zeugodacus cucurbitae (assembly GCF_028554725.1). Classification (NCBI taxonomy): domain Eukaryota; kingdom Metazoa; phylum Arthropoda; class Insecta; order Diptera; family Tephritidae; genus Zeugodacus; species Zeugodacus cucurbitae. The sequence goes on along the minus strand of NC_071668.1, from coordinate 61,478,307 downwards.
AAGTATGAAGTGCTATATGTGTTTACTTTTATATGTAATTACGAATCATTTGCCTCGTGACTATTTGGAAAGTTGTTCTAAATATCCATGCCACTTCTGGTCGCTTTACATTACGCTTCTGTCAAGCATAGAGTGTACAGTGAAGATGCTCTTAAGCATATGTCGTTGACCAAATTTAATTGAGAGATGAATATAACAAATCTTAAAAAGCTATGTTAATATTCAAAATCTTCTGACAAAAAAATTACCTCTACTTCAATGACATATCGTACCCCTTTATGTATTGAAAATCATTTCAAATCACTGAGTGTTCATATTGCGAATCTTACATTGAATTTGCATTATCAACATTTTCTCATAGTAATATATTTAAATGCCACCACGCCTGCTGGAAATAAATTGGAGACAAATTCAATAACGAAATGCAAATCGTTATATGCGACATGCGTGTATATTGTTATATATAGTGGGCAGGCATACTGACGCCTAACAGCATGCAACGAAAGATAAACACATATTTTCAATCTCCACTTTCCTTGAGTGCTATTACACGTTCATAGTTCCACTAAGCACAAAATATATAAAAATAGACGTGACAGTATTTGACTGCTTGAAATTGTAAAGAATTATGCAGAAAATATAATGTGGAATCAATACATTGTGGCCGCAATTTTGGCAGCTGCGAGAGTCAGAAAACCAACTAACACAAACGATGCAAAAGTTAGCCTTAAGCCTTAACGAACAACAGACATTCGACAGGAAGCGGAAAAGCATCAAGTGTCGCCAAGGCGAAACTTTATATTTGTTTGATATTTCTCAACGTATAGACAGTTTGGAAATATTGTTTATAACCAATTCGTAGATTCTTAAAAACACCTTTATGCTCCTGAAAAAAGCAATTTTCTGACATTTTTATCTTTGCTTTATGTTTTCATAACGGAATAACAAAGAATGTCTTGTAAACTCACAATAATCTTTTCAATGTTGAAATAAATTTTCATGTAGATACATACGTCCATGTGAGGGTATATCACCAAAAACACGCACATTTGCAAACATATCATAAGCGGTATTATTTTCCGAAAAGACTAACATCTGAGTGATTTGCACTTTTCGCTGCTTTCTTTCTAATTTCTTAAACCATGGTACTTAAATCGATCTTTAGGTTGTATTTAATATGTGGCCTCTTATAACTGAGAGACACTCATTGCAACAGTTTATTTTAAAATTTTCTTATTTTAACTGCATCTTTGCATTCAAATGCATTTCTTACACCAATTCTGCTCTTCTTTCTCATATTCAAGGAAATCTCACAATTTCCATCCACCCGAATGTATTTAAAGCTTGATTTTCAATGTACATTTTGTTCTGGAATATTAACCATATAGTAATTTACATAACCCGGTTTGAGTCAGCACGCTTAGTTTAAACAATTTTTTACTAGTAAACTACATTTTCCAATTGCTGCTGAATAATTTGTAAGACTTTCGTAATCAAATTTATTACTTTAAATTCAAAAGTTCTTATTTGAAAAAAAAAAAAAAATGAAAGATCTACGGGGCGTATACATAACATTTAGATATGCAACCAATTGTCCTGTCCAACTTTTGAAAACTAATTATAGAAAATATATCATATCATATAATATTTTATGTTTATTTTGTTTTATTAAAAAAAAAATAATAAATATGGTTTTCTTTTCATACTTGATATGCATTTCAGAAACCTTAACTGCCAAACTAACCAGTAACTGTACCTAGGAAGCGATAGGTATGAAAAATATATTATAGTAATGTAAGTAAAACTGGGCGAGAGTACTTAAATTCACACATTTCGTAGTATTATAAGTAATTAATTAGCACCAAAATAGGACTGCTCAAAGACCTTTATTATAATCTTCTGTGGTTATATATATTTTATCTCTAATAGAGACTTCGAATTGCTATGTTAGTGTCCTTCATACATACCCAAATTATTGGAGATTTCGTTTTTGAACCTATCTTCGCGAACTTCTGATAGTTTTCTCCCGCATACTTTTCGGAGCTCAAAATGATCACAGTAACATATGTACATGTCATATAAATTTTGCTCTGCTAATATCCCTTTTGGTATTTACCCATTATATAATCGTCCAACCACCGCGAATACTCGTTCCACCTTTTTTCTGTTTTTACTTTCTGTAAAATTATATATATGTATTAGTAAAACAAAATCAACACTTTTAATCAAATTTTTGACTAGATCGGTCTGTTAGTGGCGCAGCATTTTGTCAATAAATCACGTATACCCAGTGTAGGTCATAAAAATCCAACTGGCCATATTAATAGGAATTTGTTGTCAGTTGTTGTTTAGTAAACAAGTGTATGTGCAAAAGCTTTTGTACCATTTTTGAAAATAATGTATGGCTTATATGCATGCTGACGTAGAAATTGATATGTATTGTGAATTGAAAAATGGCTACACATAAGAATAGTATGAACATATGTATATCGAACGCATAAAAATTGAAAAATATTTTAGGTACAAAAATAATAAAAACAAATATCACAGAGTAGGCATCAAAAAGTTGTTTATGTTAATTATGAGTTATAGGTTTCTCGCAAGGTATTTCATACGTATTTTTTCCATTCCTTGATCAATTATTATTTTTTCTTAATTATAACTGAACGAAGATCAGATACAATTTTTAACCTAAGAATGTTTTAAATAAATTTTCAAATACAAAACATTTTACTTTTTGCCTGAGAATCGTAAATCTTGCAGTTATTCCAATGCGTTGCTGTAGGCCTACAGCACTTGTACCATCTAAATGATCATTAAGTTAAGAGTCTCACAAAAATGTTAAAAAATAACGCATTAACATTCTCAGCCAGTAAACGCTCGATCAAATTACATCTGAGTGGGATAGAGTTCTCTACCTTTTCCCTTTCTCTCACATTTAATCTAAAGTAACCGCATTAGTGTAATGAAGAAATGAATGCCAAACATGGGACTGTTCATTTATTGTTAATGTACACCATGAGATTGGAAACTTAACGTGGCGTGTAGAGGGCAATGTGAATATTACACATACGTCCTGCGCATGTGTACACCTCTGTAGCATCCCAGTAAAAAAATCTTTGGATTAATACCAAAATCGAGTAAAGAAGGAGTAATGATTTGTCCATCCTTTATTGCTCACATGGATGATGAAAAAGAACTTAAAGAAAGCTCGTTTTTCCCTCCATTAGGAGTTCAAAAGGAGTGATCCCCCGTAAGGGCATGCTATGTTAAAAAGGAGTAATAAATTTTGGATTGGAGTAGGTAAATTTTGGATATTGTTAAAATTAATAAAAATGTGTGTATATGTAAAAAAAATAAAAAAAAATAAAAATTGTGGAGTACAAATTCTCATAAATTCGTTTTTTTTTGTTACGATCGCATTTGCAATATAAAATCATAGTGATTTAAAAATAGCAATCACTGAAATCACAGTGATTCAAAAATAGCAATATTGCTCATCACTATAACTTTGGCACTTCTAATACTACCATTCATTTAGTTTTTTCAGCACTTCAATTCTCTTAATATCCAACAACTTAATTAAGCTGGCGCATTGCGTAAATACAAAGAAATTAGGAAATAACCATGGAAGTCCACAACACTTGCCTGTCAACTCTTACTAACTCTTGAAGTAAGCACCATTTTAACACCTGTTGTCTGTCATTTTCAGTTGCTTACATTGTCATTGTTATTAAATTGCCTTCCCCTAATTATAATAATTATTATTTGTGCTACAATAATTAGCACAAGCGTAAGTTATACGTTGGCGTACTGTTGTAGTAGGATTATTTGGTTACTTGTCTTCTATTGTTTTTTACTTTTCTTTCTTTTTCGCCTGACAATACTAGTACAGTGTATTCATTTAAATAACTACAACCTTAACTTGTTTTGACACAAATACGAATTTGTTGTAGAAACAACATTAGTATACAGGACAACCACCAGATAGCAAAACAAACAGCTTGCGGAGAATGGTCCATTTAGTACTTAATTATTCATAAATTTTTTTTGTTCTTGTCAATTTATGCGACTTTCTTTGGTTGCGTGAAGAAAAGTATGAACAACAGTGCGAACATGGTCACACAGTTTGTACGTCCATCCTTGGAATACACAAAATGAAGTAAATATTTATTCTGTAAATTGAAATTGATGAGTGGTTATATCTACAGAGAAAAATAGTGAAACCACAAATTAAAAAAATGTGGCAATAGACATTATAAGTGACATATACAACAACAGTAATTATGTCATAATGACACTCTTATGCAAGAGGATATGGAAATAGAACTTTGTCTGAATTTATTGTTTACTTTAGTGATTAAAAACAGCTTTTATGATAACGAATGACTTGCCGTTTTGCATTATACCCGTATAAGTTTCCAATTTTTGTAAATGTTTCAAGATGTGTAGCTAATTAAAGGGTCACTTTCCAGCAACATAAACGCAAGGTTTGAAAAACTGTCAACTGAGATAAACTGTGAAATGACCACAATGTCAGCGGATTAAATCAAACCTTACTTCATCCCTACAAATACATCAAAATGGAATATTTAAAGATTTGTCCATCTAATAGGAATTTTCTAAAATGCATGTTTAAAGCTATCTTCTAAATCAATAGGTTAATCTCAAGCACTACAAACCAGTTTCCCAATTACTGCCATTTCGTTCAGAGAATTTGGATTACAGTTTTTTTTAATTTCGTAACCCTATCACTTGAACAATTGTGATAAGTATGTGTGCGCTTCATTACTCAGTGACAAAAATACACAAAAATCCATAAAATACACATACTAACGATTGTTTGTAGCATTGGCTTAGAACAACAAAAACTAGCAGAATGGCATGTGGTTGCGTCAATAGGGCGACCAAACAGACAGCATAAGCTATATTGCAAAAACTGCTCCGAAGAATGTTTGTATTGATGACCTATTCCTTTGGAAAGCGCCAATGCTGTAAATATGGCAACCACTACAAACTTATATACATATATGTTTGTAAAGTCTACGCAGTATACCAGTAAGCCGACGGCAGCTGCAATGCAACATTATCAAGTTTATGGATTCAAAGTGGCAAACAGTTGCACAGCTATACAAAGAGACAGACATCATATTGAATCACTCATTATTATGAAAATTTTCGGCCTTTACCAGTTGGAAGTGGAAGTACGTGGACAAAAGTAAGAATTGACAAACGAAATGAATAAATGAAACGTGACATATACAGCATATGCAAGAAATATTGTTGATCATATGCACTATGCTGCACTGTTTTGTGTGACATGCCACAATATATGACTGCACTAATTTTACAACACTTATTTATGTGCGTGAATATTTACGATTGTGTATGGACGACCTTACACTGTATAAATATGTGACACAGTAAAGCAACAGTCACAATAACTACATAAATGGAATATAAGTGTACTTTTTTCTATAAATACTTGCTTTAAGTTTTATACTACAAAAATATTCACGTAAATAATTTTCTACTGGGTTAATTATTTCACTCAGTTATTCATACGAGTGTAAGCTATAATAACAAGAAGACCTGTTAATAAAGGGACAATAATACGCACGCTCTCTCAGTAGTTGCACTGACATGATTTATGTCAGCAATGATTTATTTTGTTGGCAGCTATTAAATGAGTGTTTATAACATGCGAGAAACATAGAAGAGCATACTTACGTAATCGAGGGTTTCATGTAAAGATTGCTAAAAGAGAGGTATTTCGGTCAATCCAGAACTGTGTTCTTTTATGAAATGGTTAAGTTATTCCATTAACCCTTTTTTCTTGTTACAGCTTCAACTTTATTTCGCGCTCTAGCATATTTCTTTATTTTTTATGAATTTCTTCCTCAAGATATAAGTACTGTACTTCCATAAAGCCACTAAACTGAGTTTTACAAACAATTAGGTTAGCTACATTGAAATTTTCCATTTCGTCGCCACAATTGCAACATTTTATGAATACTCTGGCACCTATCCACACCTATATGTATATGAAATCGTGCGTCGGCAAATAGCAAAACTATCAATCAATATACTCCGACCGTGTGGACAAATAAACTACAAACTTCTCGAATAATAAAACAAAAAACATAAATATGCATCCACATAAACAATAATATACAGGCGTTCCAACAGTTACACTGCAACTACGAATCATGAAGTGGAACTGAAAGCCAACACCGAATGCGCACATTTTCACACGCCATCATGAAATGTATTTTTTTTGCTTTTGATTAAGCACTAGTTAACATGCGAACTCAACATCAACTTCAACGTTGGCAGCCAGATAGTCAGCTAACTGAAATACCTAATAATCGTACCGGCCATATGCAAAAACACTCAACACTAACAACCAGAAGACAGGTGTTATCCAGCAGTAAGCCTTAAGGAGATAAAATTGCGGGTTAAAATATAAATTATTAGGAAATAGTACAAGGAAATTTTCAGAGAAATATTTAGGAAAATTTCTCAGTTCTTTTTGAAACTGTTGAAGAGTTAACAAGTTCCATTGAAAACATATACATGCATAGCGGATCCCACTTGGCAACTATAAATGTTGTTTCTTTGTGATGCCAATGAAAAAACACGCCATCACAAGCGCATAGAGTGATTTACGAATTTTTAAGTATACTAATACAGTCAGTCAGTTCGCTTAGTTTGCCGAAGGTGTGTCCACCGAGATGCTTCGATTTTAATAGTTGACATAATTCTCTTGAGAAGGTATTCTGAAGGTTGAAGAGTAGCAAAAAAATGAAAATTCCACAAATCAAAATATGTCCTTGTTTTATATGTGAATATATAACCAATGGTGGAGGTTGACAAAATTTCATCAAATAAGCCGTTGCATGCATGTCATCTTCAAATTAAACAAGCTCCCTTGTTGCTACCGTCCGTCCATCATAGTTTAAAGTTGTTCATTTTGATTGACACAATTTTCCAGCTTCTTCTTCTTCTTTAATTTAATTTCAACTTAATTGTACATTTTCAATATTCTATTTATTTTGTACAAACATTTATTTTTGAGAGCTTTCGTACCGCCAAATTTAAACACAAAAAATCTCATAAAAAATATGTGTCTACACTCTGTCTGTAAGCGTTTCCAGCTCATTACTGCAATTTTTTAAATTTGACTTCTTGATATTAGTCTTTTTATCTTCTTCTTTAACCAGTTTAACGTAGTGAAACGTCCCATTGGAATAACTTTGCGCACCTCCGTTCCTGACTTTTTAGCTGTTACAGTATTCGTCAATAGAAGTTATGCAGCGGACAATAGAATTGTTAGGTACTACCACTACATCACTAACAATAACAATAACAAGCAGGGCAAGTAGCACAGTGTAAGAAGTTATTTTTATAGGACGGTTGAAGAACAAGGATGGGTGACGGCAAATAAAATATGTTTATCCCTTTTTGACTTTATGAATTCTTCTTTTGAAATATCATTCATTTTTTACACTTTATTATTAAAATTAAACTTGAGAAAACTATGGGTATTAGTGAGGCGAATATTTTAAGAATAGCTTCCTTTTTCAATAAAAGATTAAAAAAAATTATTTTGAGTTAAAATCTATGTAAAATACGTAGATATATTTGTAAACATTGGCGTATTCCTAACCACAATAGCACGTTTAAGGGCGTTTCTACGACTCCTAACAGCGTAACCTATATAAAAACCTTGAGGAACCTTGAGATAAGGAAGTAATAATGCAAAGAGCGCATACAATGAAGGCACGAACAAAGCGCAAAAAAATGCTTTACCTGCCACTATAGTATCTATTCATTACCAAAGAGCACGCACTTCCAACTTCTCACATACTTAACTTAGATACAATACATATTCCGTTGTAAGTGTCTATGTGAGATATTCAATGTACTTATATGTTCTCTACTGAATTGGTGTCTTAAGTGCGTTCGCCAATAAATTTAGTTGTTAGTATTGCATTTTGCGTGATCTTTTGCGAAAATAAGAGAAGTACCTGTATATTGCTGGAAACAGGAGTAAACAAGTTGCTCTTTCTATGAAAAAAGTCTGTTGTTTGTGACCTGCAAAAGAAAAACAAAATATTCAGCTTAAGTAACAGAGCAATTTGAGACAAATTAAAGACATATATGAATTTGTATGGCTTAAATAGCTATAATCATGGTTGTAATTTGGTTTGTTGACATAAGCTCGAACAAATTTGTTCTCTTATACACCTAATAATGAACACTTTTCGTCAGTTTGATTTTTTAGGTACTTTTCACAAGTATTTTAATTGTCAATATCAGTACAAACTTTGTTTATAGTAAGATTAGTCGAATTTAATTTTCAATTATAAATTGTTTGAGTATTTACAATATATTTTATAGCGAGTTATTCATATAATCGTTCAATATTTCAGTATACCAAAAAGTTGAGTAAAAAATTTTAACTAATTGATTATTTTTCAAAATCCAGCCTAGCTATATACAATGAGTTCCTTGGTCCTTTCTTGGTTTATTATATTTTTGGTTTACCTTATACCGTTAATGGTTAGGTAGGGAATATATCGTAGAATTCGTTAGAGAATACTTAATTTATTTTACTATGAAAAAGACTAAGGTTATTATTCAGTTCACTTAGGACTAGCTAAAACAATTTTTATTTCTTCTATTGTTTTTGTTCATAATTATTCTTATTATATTTTTTTTACTCTTCCAATCACTACATGTTTATTCTTTGTTTACGTAAACTATTTTAGTATTTTGCGTTAGTGTTCGTTTCATGTTACAACTATCTCTGTTACTATTTTCATTTGCAACATTTTGCCTTCTTGGTAGATAGTGCTAATACAAAACGCTTCACATTCCTTTTTACATTTGTTCCTTTTTCCACAGCAACATTGTTGTGTGTTGTCCCTTATTCATGCATTTTTGCACAAAACTTTAGTGTACTCAGTACTGTCTCTTCTAAATTGTATCGCTAAATAATTTAATTCAATGTTTTATGCGAATGACATGGGCTGAACTATTAAGTTTCGTGAAAAGGTGTGAAAAAATTATAGATAATCTAAAGAATGTAGATCAATGTTATAGGGTTTAAGGCTAGAATTGTTGTAAATTAGTAGAAATGGCTTGAATTTTTTGCTGTAATTTACATGAAATGAATTTAAACAAAGACTATTGATATGTATACATACATATATATAATGCCTTTCTCCCCCATTATTCACACCTACTGACTTAAGGATTGAGAAATCATTCCAGTAAATATGCCACTCACTACAAGAAATACTCCTTTCAACAGATATGAATTACTAACGTTTATGCAATATAACTGACAGTATTTGGACAGCTGCCATTCATAGCTGTGTCGAAATGTATGTATGTACTTATATATGATTGCATGCCTTTTACTAAGAAAATATTATTTAGGAGGCTAATTGTGAGCAATACACTATATTTCATATACAACTATGAGAGTGAAGCGTAAAGCCTTTTAAAGCAGCGCACAAATGTTTTTTAAAACACTGGGTGAAGGAAGACTCATTTATTGCAAACCAACAGCGCTCGAATATATGCGCAGAACGAGCCATCAAATTGATACAAGACATTTATCCGAAATGTAAATCTAAGCGCAGTTTAAATCTTAAGTTTATTGCTTCTAACTCTAAATAAAATATATGTGTAATTAAAAAAAAAGAAAATGAATTAACAAAAACTATATTTTTCTTATATATAAATAATAATAAATAATATTTGTTGCAAAATAATCAACAAATAGATTTTATAGTGTTTTATATCGTATCAAAATTTTATATCAATATCATGCATGGTTTCTGAGATATCCACAAAATAGTGCAAATTTTTACATTGAGGCTTATGGGATTTGAAAACTTTAAATGCGTTTTTTGCAATTTTTTGTTTTTTATCAAAATAAAAAAAATTCAATTGCGTTGGTGCGGGAACTTTTTGAAAGAAAACAAAAAAGTAAAAACGCAGTTAATATTTTTTCACCATTGCTCATCATGTATGGCCATGTAAATTTTTATTTTTGAAAATTTTTTTAATTAGGGGTATATGTACATATTATGTAAATGTAAAGCTAATTTCCCTATAAGGGAGCTTTGCCAATTTATAATCGGTTACAACGGTTATTATAATTATATAATAAAAGAGGTGCGCAACGACGCATATTTTTCGGCGCATTAAGAGCCGCACAACGTAACAAACAACGGCCCACGATGGGAACCACAAAATCGGCGACCACAGCTGCTTTTGCGCAGCGCATGGTGAGATCGACAATGAGAATCACAAGAAGAGCGAGCATAACCAGCGCCGCCGACGCACATAATGAAAATGAAATGGAAAGTAAAATACCGGAAATGTCATTGCTAATTGCGGCAATTTGGATTAACAGCTTCTAGCCCTGGCCTTGCAATGGCGGAGGCGGTGGTAGTGGTTCACAGCTGCTGGGCCACAGGCTGGTATTGCCAATGGATACACATTTACTACTACGGTGCAGGTCGTGGAGCCGGCAATGGAAGCAGTAGCAGTGTGGAAAATATATGGAACGCATGGTTTCAGTCATAATGGTGACGCTGTTGGTATGCTCGAGGAGTCAGAGGGGCGCGATCATATCGCCCATCATTTTGGTTAGTTTACACTCAGTCCCATAAAATTATTAATTTTTCATAAGCGCTATTTACATGACAGTCACTGTAAACGGCACATTTATGTATATGTGTGTGAACATTGTTAAGGATATAAAACTATTTAGTTTCACATAAGCGCCCGTGTTTTGCGCATATGAATTTTAGTGTGTTGCTCTGGTTAAGCGTTTATGCCGCGTAATATTACCATATAAATTAGCCCTTTTAGATATATTCCCTATAAGCGCTTACAACTTAGTGAAGAGTTTTAAAGTTATCTCTTATCAAATTGGTAATTGTCATTGGTTGGTTGTTAAGTTCTATCAAATTATGAGTGTTTTAAGGTCCGAATGACGTTTAGCTTTCAGTGGGAGTTTAAATACCAGAAAGAGAGGAGTTGGGATATCTTTCTATATTATCGATACTACATATTAGATACTGCAATAGTTCTATGAGCTCGTTAATTATAAATTTTTAACAACCCATGTTATTGAAATACACACTAGCTTTATTGTATGGGATATACTTTTGTCAAGCTTTTAATATTTGCCAATTTTATTTCTTCAAAATAAAGGATAGTGTTGTGCCAACACATTTTCCAGCACCTTTGCCAGAATTTAGAATTTCCATGGAATTTTTCCAGTATTCATTATATTTTCCGCCGGTTTTTGCTATCCACATGCGACTGCAACCCAATTACAATTACTGCACTTGGCCGCCGAACAGAAACAAAAAAGTGCAAATTTTGCACGTAGACACAATGGCAACCATATAACCATATATGTATGTATATGAGTACAAGAGAGATATGTGTGAGGTCATGTTGCAGCGCAATGAAAATAATAAAATAACAATAAAGTAGCACGCTCTCGCAGTATAAGCATGTCCCTGCCAGTGTGTTAATGTGTGTATCGCGTGCTAAAAATTGCAGAGCATTAAAATTCAATTTTGTATTTTTAATGTGTGCAAGCAATTTGCATGGTCTATCAAAATGACTAGTCGGCTGCTCGCTTAACATTGACTTAATTGTAATGAAAGGAAAATACAATTAATTTTTTTAAATGGATTTATACATATACACATATATTGTACTTTCGTTAAAAATGAAAACGAGATTAAAACATTTTACGTTATTTCTATGTCATTAGGTAAAGATTTAATAACTTTGAATACAGCAACTCAAAATTGTAATATCGCAAGAAATAATTTTTAAAAATTATTTAAAGAGAAATGTTTCGAGTTCAACTTAAAAATATTACAATAAAGCTAAATTAGTTAAGGTGGATAAGAGAAGTTTAAGTTTAGAAGTTAAGTTGATTTGATAGTAAAATGCCTGCCTCCACTCTTTCATCAATAGTCCAATCATTCAAGAAACCATACAAATATTTAAACGTTGCTCATAAATACACAGGTAAACACACAAATATGCTAAATTTATAATTTCCTAAACTGGCATTCCTTTGTGCATGTGCAATTGATAGCATACAAAACAAATATATGTGAATAACTGTATAGAAATATCTACGTATACAATATGTTAACATGTAGCAGCATACAAAGTCTTACCCCAAAAATCAATAAACTGGTTGTTTAACCCTTCAATCCTTTATTATTGTCTAATAATCCCTAAACAAATAGCAAGCAAACTATATCCTCATACGTAACCCAACGATAGCCACAAGCAAGCAAATATTAAGATTTATAAAAACGTTCACACATTAATCAATACATACGTACATTTGTAATAGTCTTTTTTTATTTTCATGTGCATTTTTTTGTTTGATACTAACGTACAGTCTCAACGGTACACATATTATTCTATATAAATGTATGAACAATATGCTTTGGTATATCGTGGTACAAATAAACTAAACTAGTGAACGCATAGCTTCTCCTTTGTATTTATATGAAAATTAACGTGTTTGTGACGAACGGGTTGACACATCTCACATTATGGCATATCTACTTATTCCTCGTACTCTCAGACCTTCGTGTGAAATCAAATTATTTCGTCAATGGTTCCAAACACAAGAAATAAATATGTGTTTAAATGAAAATGTTTTAGTGTAAATGAAATTCAGCAATATAAGAGGCAACATTTGCACGCGCGTCGAGCAAAATGAATGAAATAATGTTAGTAGCTAAGAAAACAACAAGGACGAGTATGAGTAACTACCATTTTAATCACTTCAGATAAATTAGAACTAATTGACAACAGATACAGCTCAAAAACTTTTGTGATTTCCACATTAGAACAAAAGCAAAGAAATTGAAATGAAAATAGTAGCGATTAGGAATAATCAGCAAAATAACAGTAAATAGTGGGGCAACAACAATAACTTATATCAGTTAGATATGTACAACTGATGTCGTTTTTCGTAAACTTGTTTGTTCAGCTCTGTTGTATTTGCTTTAAAAGTACCAGTAAAACGTCTATATATTCCCCAAGTTGTCATATGTACGCTTATATCATTATTTGCCAAGGTTACGTATACGGCACGTATGTCACGTGCACACCGTTTAATATACTACTGCTTTTACACTTTTTGCGCGCGACTAAATTTTCGCTCAACTAAGTTATGCACTGCACTGGTGTTGTTTGTGGTGCCAATTAAAGCAAAGTTTTTGCGTAACTATGGAACTGCCGTTCCATTCGATATCATATTGTTTTTGTTATGCTGCCAGTGTTGTTTTTTTTTTTTTTTTGAAAACTGATAAAAAGTGGAACTAGAAGTAAATATTCCAACAAATTAGAAACTATCGCTACTGAGACAGGGTACTTTTGTGGCATTTGAGTAAATTGAATCCTCACTTGAGTAATTTCGTTTGTTTGAGGCAAACAAATTAGTCTTTCTTCATATTTATTTTTTATAAATATTACATAAATTTATACCAATTAATGAAAATTTTAACTCGTGCTAGTAAACTTCCCATTCTTATCCTGATAAACTTTCCCAATTAAGTCTAGTTAATTATTATGCCATAAAAATTAAATCGATTTTAACCAACCACTCTATTGCTTTGCACTTATAAATTAAATTAGCATTTTATTGCAGTTTGTCAACTGGTGACTAACAGCTAAATACAATGCAAATATTTTTCAAGTAAGTCAAATGCAAAATTTAAAGGAATTGAATACAAAAACGAGTATACTCATATGTATATAGTTAAATTTTAAATCTAAACGAACTTACAAGGGCTAAGTCTTTATATTCTCATCATCAACATCGCTGCGATCATCAACAACATCGCAGGATCACTCTTGCCAACAGGTGCTACTTTGGACTAAGTAGACAATTGAATAGTAAAGTCCTCTCTTGACGAACCAAAATCAAACTCTATAAGTCGCTCATTATTCCCGTCCTGATGTATGGTGCAGAAGTGTGTCAACATCTGATAAGACTCATGATCCTCATTGGCAGTGGCGAATACCGCAGCCGATGGAACACACTGTAGCTTTGGAAGTGTTCGATGCATAACGGTCGAATGTCAATCAGAAGCGTGTCCAAAGTCAATTAATTCCTGGACATTAAATGACAGGGTTATTGTGCCGGATAAGTAAAAAATATTATTGGTATGGTGAATTATTCTATATAAAAATTTATAAAGTTATACATGTACCTGCTACCAAATGGGTTTCTTAATAAAAATAAATAATAATTTTAAACTAACTTAAACGACTCATTTAATCAAAATTATATTTCAACTAACTTACACCAAATTATCATGATGGTAGTTGGTTTTAATAAGCCAAGAGTTGATTGAAGTCTCTGCTAAATGAAAACCCACGTTATCTCTGCTAAAACCACAACCAAAGCCATGACATCACTTTTATGAGCTGTTGCATCATCGTCAAATTTGTACAGTGTTTATAAATATGTATATAATATCACAAAACAGAAATTGCACCGGACGTATAATTAACATTTTGTCAGCCATTTTTTAACCGTATTCAGACACATGGCCAAAAACACACAAACCAAAATCACCTCACAACAGATAGTCAATGCTGCAAAAACGAGTAAATATTCGGACAAATAGTAGTCAGCAGTAAAAGTAAAAGAGAGAGAAAGTCATCAAAAAGTGACATGCACAGAAAAGTAGAAGTAGAAAAGAAGAAGGATTTGAAAAAAAAAAAACAAATAGGCAGTGGGCGAAAGAGATGTGGAGACAGTCCATCAGTGAGCGATGCAATTATTTAAAAGCATCCACTCAACTCGTAAAAGCATCCGGATTGAACATTGCAACCACATATATATACGCATTAAACAGATATGTACACAAATATGCATGTATACATACATATAATGGATAACAAGTACAACAAAACACAAAAACCGATAGTGGTCGAATGACTTATCCAAGTTAAATGGTTGTAGTTAACCATTCTGCAAGCAAAGTGACAGATAAGTGACATAAAGACTTTGGTATGAAAAAATGAAGTTCTTCGAAATGAACACATAGATGTGAGTGTATATGCAATTCATCTGCAATGAAAGTTTACATGTTTGGGATTTGCTGACTGGCGTCATTTCAAAAATGGGTGGTTGCGATAACTGTGCTGCTAGTATTGCTTAAAAATCTAGAGCTGATGTTAAGATTCTACCAAAAACATTTATTTAATTAATAGTGACCAATGAAGCTGCTGCAAACTAAATACTTGTAATTAAAAATAAAACTCAACAAAAGTGACAAGTTTTATATGGTGTAATAACACTGTGATAGTTTTTTTCCAAAAAAAAAAAAGACAAGACCAAATTCGACGGTTTCCCCCTATTTCGGGTCCTACGAATCGAATTGCATCATTACTTTTTTGAGTTACGATCATGGTTTCATACAAAATTTTTTTTTAAGTTTTTCATCAAAGTGGCCCATTGTAAGAGAAAGGCACTTTTTTCTTCGGTCTCTAACTTTTTTAATGTTGACTTTTTTGGTAAACTTTCTTTGGCAAAGCTTCTCAGAATAAGTCTGTCTTTAAGTTCTTAGAGGACTCTAAACCCCAAAATCAATGTTTTTTGTGTCCTTATAGCCAATATGTCGAAAAAACTGAAATTTAATCCATTTTTTTTAATGTTTTTGCCCTCAGGTTTCGTCAATATTTTAATTTACCCTTTGATACTTATACATTAAGTGACATCTTGTAATAGTAAGAAACTTAAGCAAAGACAACATTCTGAGAAAACTAACCATTAGAAAAAAAAAACTTAACAAAATTTGTATTTTTTAAAAAAGCTACACTAACTATGTTTGTATGCTTTTTTATTCTTTTTGTATCTTATAACTGTTATCAATGAGTATCATAAATTTGTACACAATATTTAAATTAAATTTAATAAGACATCTATCAATGTCCAACACAAATCAGCAAGCAACGAGTCAAGCTTTTTTCCGCTGTACCAATGCTCAAGGGGGCGGCGACTTGATGAAATCTTTCTCCATGCTCATCGGATTCAGTCGGAACTTGCTGCTCAAAATGGTCCTTGTGATGGTGAAAGAAATAAATTTTTAAGGACATATTCACACCTATTTCTTCAAAAGCGTCTACCATGTTACATACATATTTTTTCCAATCTTCAGACCGGTGCATTCCTAAGCAATGGTTTATAATGTGATGGGGTGTCACTTAATGTATAAGTATCAAAGGGTAAATTAAAATATTGACGAAACGTGAGTGCAAAAACATTAAAAAAATGGATTAAATTTCAGTTTTTTACATATTGGCTATAAGGACACAAAAAACATTGATTTTGGGGTTTACAGTCATCTAAGAACTTAAAGACGGACTTATTCTGAGAAGCTTTGCCAAAGAAAGTTTACCAAAAAAGTCAACATTAAAAAAGTTAGAGACCGAAGAAAAAAGTGTCTTTCTCTTACAATGGGCCACTTTGATGAAAAACTTCAAAAAAAATTTTGTATGAAACCATGATTGTAACTCAAAAAAGTAATGATGCAGTTCGATTCGTAGGACCCGAAATAGGGGGAAACCGTCGAATTTGGTATTGTCTCTTTTTTTTATGACTATCACAGTGTAATTATTAAACTTTAAGAAATTAGAAAATAATGAGTTCAAATGTTCGTGTTTCCTACATAAGACACGAATAATTACGCACTAATATTTTCTCGGTAGATAAATCAATGTTTACTTGATAAAATAAACAGTCAAACCAAAAGGTCATGTTAACACAATACCAAAATAATACTAATTCGATTGTTCTTCTTCTTGTAAGTAAAGCTGCTAGATGCTATATTTAATTATTTGTAATAAAATGTATTGCTCTAAGCTCAATATTTAGTCAAGTAGCTAATATGTAAGTTTACATTGCGTGTAAATACGTGGCAATAATAGTTTTACAAATTTAGGATCTTATTAGTTGTGTTTTTTGCTAAATATTGTATGCTTATCTGTTCTATATTTACATTCTTGTACCTTAGCCGGCAAGAAACGATAGATATTCATATTCGTTCACCATATATATTTTTGATAACGACTATTTTTGTTAATATTGGGAATATAAAAATTGGTTTTATTTATTTAAACATTGTGAAAGGTTTTAATATCAAATCCATAATATGATACTAAGATTTTTTAAAAAACTTTAATTCCAAATCTAAAATCGTTTGTCATATTATCCCTCTCATAACAGTTTTTTCTCTTCAGTACTGTCACCGTTTCGGTTCAATCAAGCATTCAACCGCAGAGACAACTTACTTTTTTTAGCACAGCAAATAAAAAAAAATTAATGTAATGTGAAAGTATCATAAATGTCACTAAATAGAGTAAATTTTTCTAAAGTGAGGGTAATGAATTCCATTTTTTTTAAGTCGTGGGTAATTATTTGCTTAAAAAATAAATGCTTAAATTCTTTATCTGTTGGTGCTAGTTTTGGCTACACACTAAAATGTAGAGAAAGAAAAGGCACACCGGTAAAAAATGGCTACAGCAAATCACTAAATTGAAATAACACTTAAAATTAAAGTTGTTATAGGGTTATGCCACAAAATATACGATCAAATGATTTTCACTCATAACATCCTATCGGATCATGCACACGCAGTTGACAAAACTGCACTGCCACGCATGCACATATAATGTTGGAGTGTGCGAAAATGTTAGTTTGATTGGGAGACTAGTTTACTTACATTTTTGGAGATTTTTTTTTGTTGATGACTTTTTTGCGGAAGGACGTTGACCTTGCGTAGAATAAAAAAAATGGCTGAAATAATATAGACGCATCATCAACAATTCATATGTCTAAGTGCTACAAATGGGTGTGAACGCTTGAGGTGATGACATGTTTACTTCCGATTCCTTTTTATGTGCATATTTTACCACTTAATTTTTGGTAGTTTACTCTCTCATTTTTTCTTTGTTTGTAACTACAAGCCTTTTTAACACTTACGTTTTTCTCCTTTATTACGTTTACTATTATGGCACATATTTTCGCTTGAATGCAATGAAAAAGTGTTTCATCACCATAAATTCTAAGTGTTTTCGGTGCTTTTTTGTTTAGTATATACTTATAAAGTTTCAATCATATTTTTGATATTTTCGTTTAGTTATAATATTATGGTATTTTGGAAAGTTTTTGCGTAAATAGATCTATGTAGAAAATAATATTTTTCATAGTTCGGTTCCACCACTCGGATATTAATATATCTTTTAGTAATCCAATTCTTAAGAACATAAATAAGTAATTTGAAATTTTTAATGATTATTCATAAGAACTCAAAAAGCCCGGAATCATATTAGGCTATGAACAAAAACACACAGCTGCACGAGACCTATTAACAGAATATGAAACACTCGTTCACCGATTCCAATATCAACAATGCCAATACTTACTTTAACCCCAACAAAACACTCGAAATATCCATTTACTTAAGTATACGTGGCTCTGAAATGACCTCAAATATACGGATATTAAGATTTATAATTTAACTCATATGTATGTATGTAGACATATTTAATCCTATATATTCAACACTGAAACACACAGTCTAATAAATAGGGCAACTATTAAAATGAAGGTAAACACAAATTTTCATAGGAATTCTCTTCTTTCTTTCCTTTTTCTCTCCCGACTAACATCCACTTACACACACAAATACATATATATATATAAAGGTATATGTATTTAAATACAAGTTGTATCCCGCTGCACTTTGTGGAAAATTCGACAAAACCATCTGTGCGTCAAACTGATAAATAAACAGACAACATGCACGCCTGTCTGCAAATATAAATAAACAACGACAAAAAAATAAATGAACCTACAAATTAATGTATACATTTGCAGGCCAATGTTTTAAGGGGTAAATGAAAATGAAAGGGTTATGGCGAACGGGTTGGCCCGTCTCACCTTATAACATATATAGATACACATACATACGTAGACACATAAACCATATTGACAATCTGAAATCACGTAATAAGGAAAAACCATCGAATGACCACAACTCACTCTGTGGCACGTGCTTGGATAAGATATGGTGAATTCGTGATGTCATGAAAGTCATGGAATATATATCAGATCAATACGAACCGGATGAGAGGTCAAGTATGCTACCTGGATGTTGTGGATGAGTAAGACAAATTTTATTGTGACTTATTGAAAATATTCAAAATCCTCAATTTCGTATTTTAAACTTTAAGATTTATATAAGAAACAATAGTATTGCAAAGAAAATGGATATGGAAGGATTCGTACATTTTACCCACAAACTATTTAAATTAATTCACTTGTAGTAGTGTATATGGTATATTTAGTTAGCGGCCATTCAATATAAAGGCACACCACGTTGTATACGTAACTACTGAATTTTGATTGTACTTTCAGTTTTGCAAGTTGCGTATACGCCACTGACCCTCGGACCTGTAGTGGGAACAAGCTAATGACTATTATTTTATTTTTTGGTTTTAAATTAATAGACTGTCTACTCAATAGCTTAACTTTTCAAACATTTAATTTTTAGAAAACGAGTTTCAATATTCGGTAATTTCATCTACTTTTAAACCTTTCATATGGTTTCGTTCTTACGTCAGTATGCTTATATCTCTGCATATACTGCAAATAGATAAAATATTCACACGAGAAAGCAAATATCGAAATTCAATAAACAAAAGTCGATTGAAATACAATACTAAGTGGATATGCTTGAGAGGTAAAGGCAAACGTGTGGAATGAGTGACCACCTGAAGTGGCGAGCAATCGTCAATTTAAATGTGTAGAATGTATTTAAATGTGTCCAATATATGCTTTAGAAGCGAATCTGCAAACCCTTACACAGCATAATATGTTTATATTTTGGTCTGTACTCTCAGAGTTCACTTTTACGTTTGCATGCAAAAGACTTGTAATGAGTGCGTGCACACATTCATCTATATATTCTTACACACTACCCATAGCAGCATATTCGTGAAAACTGTAACATGCAAATGCATAAGAAAGCGTGCATGAAAGCTTTTCTGCATGCTTATCTGAGTTTGCATTCACTTCAATCCTGAATGGAATAATTATGAATAATTATCAAGCAATGAAGTGACTATCGATCTACTGAAGACTTTACTACTGCCGCTTTTACCTGTACTTTGCACGCAATAGTCAGTTCGACTTGCACTCCTGCTCTCTGGGAGCACTAATCTCGGTATAAGGGAGCTGTGGGACGGCATATCAAACTCACTGCGTACAGCTGCAACCGAAACCATTGGTTTTCGGAAAAGCCAAAAAAACAGCCGGTATGATGAGGATTGTCATCTCGCAGTGGAGAGAAAAGAAACTGCCTACCTCGCAATGTTGCGATCGACCGCAACACGAGCGGGATGGTAAAGATACCGAGAGCTGAAGAGGGAAGCTAGACGCAATTGCAGACAAAAAAAGAAAGAGGCCGAAATGCGTGAGTATGAATGCTCGAAAATTTTACGAAAAGATCCGGCGACTAACTGAAGGTTTCAAGACCGGAGCACACTCCTGTAGGACCCCCAGAGGTGATCTAGTTATTGATGACCAGAGTATACTGAGTTTGTGGAGGGAACACTTCTCTAGCCTGCTGAATGGCAGTGAAAGTACAACAACAGGAGATGGCGAACCCGATTCCCCAATCGACGACGATGGAGCAGATGTTCCATTGCCCGACCGTGAAGAAATTCGAATAGCAATTACCTGCTTGAAGAACAATAAGGCGGCGGGGGCCGATGGATTACCGGCCGAGCTATTCAAATACGGCGGCGAAGAGCTGATAAGGTGCTTGCATCAGCTTCTTTGCAGAATATGGTCGGAAGAAAGCATGCCTGACGATTGGAATCTCAGTGTACTCTGCCCAATACACAAAAAGGGAGACCACACAATTTGCGCCAAATTCCGTGGGTTAAGCCTCCTCAACATCGCGTATAAGGTGGGTTCTGTCGACCGTATTGTGTGAAAGACTAAAGCCCACCGTCAACAAACTGATTGGACCTTATCAGTGTGGCTTTAAACCTGGAAAATCAACAACAGACCAGATATTCACCATGCGCCAAATTTTGGAGAAGACCCGTGAAAATAGGATCGACGCACACCATCTCTTTGTCGACTTTAAAGCTGCTTTCGAGAGCACGAAAAGGAGCTGCCTTTATGCCGCGATGTCTGAATTTGGTATCCCCGCAAAACTAATACGGCTGTGTAAGCTGACGTTGAGCAACACCAAAAGATCCGTCAGGGTCGGGAAGGACCTCTCCGAGCCGTTCGATACCAAACGAGGTTTCAGACAAGGTGACTCACTATCGTGCGACTTCTTTAACATGATGCTGGAAAAAATTATAAGAGCTGCAGAGCTAAATAGAGAAGGTACAATCTTCTACAAGAGTGTACAGCTACTGGCGTTCGCCGATGATATCGATATCATTGGCAACAACACCCGCGCCGTTAGTTCTGTTTTTTTCAGACTGGATAAGGAAGCGAAGAGTATGGGTCTGGTGGTGAACGAGGACAAGACGAAATATCTCCTGGCATCAAACAAACAGTCAGCGCATTCGCGTCTTGGCTCCCACGTCACTGTTGACAGTCATAACTTTGAAGTTGTAGAAAATTTCGTCTACCTGGGAACCAGCATTAATAGCAATAACAATGTCAGCCTGGAAATCCAACGCAGAATCACTCTTGCCAACAGGTGCTACTATGGACTAAGTAGGCAATTGAAAAGTAAAGTCCTCTCTCGACGAACTAAAACCAAACTCTACAAGTCCCTCATCATTCCCGTCCTACTTTACGGTGCAGAAGCGTGGACGATGTCAACATCCGATGAGACGGCACTAGGAGTTTTCGAGAGAAAGGTTTTGCGGAAGATTTATGGTCTCGATAATATGAGAAGATGCCAACGTTAGATTGAACATATGACGACTCCATACCTAACAACACAGAAGGTGAGTGAATGAAAAGAGTATTTATTAAAAAAAAGTATATATCTATATGTATGTATATACAGTTGTCGACTACTTTGAAGTTGCTTTCCAGTTTCTTAATTACGTTTTCATTAATTGTCCTCAATTATACAGTAATTCAACCAAGTATGAGCATTAATAAGAGGAACTTTACCAAAAACTTTTCGCTACACTTTTCACTCATGCCTCTAAATATATGCCTCATATATAAAAAAAATGAGGCTTTCCATTACAAGAATGTCTTGTTGCCTTCTCTATAAACCGAATAACATCTCTCTCCCAAACAAAATAAAAAACAAAAACAAAAATTAACTTAACTTGCACTTTAACTTTACGTTCTGTTGTTCTTATTTTCGCCTCTGCACTGCAATGCATTGAAATTCAAAAGTTATTTTTTGAACGCAAAGGACAAACATTAAGAGGCAATACTTCTTTGTTTTGTTGGCGGAAAGTTGTGGCATAACTTAAATAAAAATAACAAGTGTGGCAACGTGCTGTCAGCCAACGGCACGTGATTGCAACTTATCGTGATGCATTGAAAAGTCTTTTTTATGAAAGTGGGACCAACAGTGATCTTGTGCAAAAATATTATGTGAAAATTGTCTGCATGAGGGTTATTATAATCAAATTTTATATACGAAAGTTGTGAATTAGCCTTTTGCTGGACCTATAGACATTATTGTTTAACATGAAAATATCCGCCAAGTTAAATGACCTCTAGTGGTTTTATATAAACCAAACCAACAACAAATCAGTACCATGTGAGGGCTTTTACTATTAATTGCTTTATACTGTACTATTAATAATACCCGAGACACACATGTAGTAACAATAGTATTGTTCGTACAAATACCAGATGTGTGTCACCAAATACTAGCACTTTACCATGTAGTATTTTGCTGGTAACAATATCAGCATTTTTTTTGTGGTATTTCACTAAACACAGCTAAAAATAGGTAAGAAACCTGGGAGAGAGCTTATATACAAAAGCTTTTTAAAATATTTTGTCAAAAATAAATAAATAAAATGGAAAATATAAAAAAATTTCACAAGTTTTTTTTTCACAACGCCGGGGTCATGATCACCTTATTTTTATGGCCGCAAGCGACGGTCTTTTAAGATACATTTCAACTACTTTGTTTTTTTGTGCAGAAAATACATATTTTTGCCATTTTTTTGTAATTTTAAAAATTGCTTTCTCCATTACACACATGTAAATATTTATTGTTTAAATTTTTTTGAAATATCTGATGTCTGTGAAACAAAGTTGGTATTTCAGTTTACTACAAATCGATGTGTGTCAATGTACGTAGTAAACACAATACCATAATACTTTTATCATGGTATTGTTACTACATGTGTGTCTCAAGTATAACATACATATATGCTATACGTATAGAAATATCTTTTTATGAGAGTAAACTAAAGGAGCAGAGAGCGCAACCGACGTTTAATTAACATTTGTCAGCCATTTTTTAACAACATACATTTATATGCGCAGCAGCTTACTCGTATTTACAAACAGACACGTTGGCTTAAAAGTGAATAAACATACGAACAAATATCATTCAGCAATGACTGTCTATGAAGAGAAGAGTAAATGACCAAACAGTCTCACGTACAGAAAATACATGAGATGTGTATGTCCACTGTGAATGAATTGCAAGTAGATTAAGCAGAATTTAAGGACAGTCCATC
Organism: Zeugodacus cucurbitae; assembly: GCF_028554725.1. Classification (NCBI taxonomy): domain Eukaryota; kingdom Metazoa; phylum Arthropoda; class Insecta; order Diptera; family Tephritidae; genus Zeugodacus; species Zeugodacus cucurbitae. The sequence goes on along the minus strand of NC_071668.1, from coordinate 61,454,529 downwards.
AGTGAGCAATGCATTTGTAAAAGCAACAGCACTGAATATTGCAAACTGAAAAAGTTGCAATACCGAAAAGGAAAGAAAATGCACATAGCATATAGCAAATGACAAAACCGAGAGTGGTCACTTCGGGAAGAGACAAAAGGATTTGGTGGTTTGAAAGATCGCAAATCAAAACACTGCATATACCAGTTATTTGGAGCTCTAAGTTCCAAATATACTAAGAACATTTCTATAAGTACCAGAACAAACCAGTATATGAAAATTCTGTATGGTTTCATAGATTTCTTATACTCCAAATAGTTGCAAAAGCACAAATCCTCGAAGTCATAGTGTGAGTTTTTCAACGGGAGTGATTTTGCGAGGTGATAACAATCTTCGTCAAATAATACACAAAAGCACTCCAATACAAAAAAGAACTCCTGCTGAGCAGCGAAAACGCGATAAGAACATATAAAATTGTCATATGAGTCGACGACGAATTAAGCTTATGGAAATCTTAAAGGAATTCTCCAGCGCTTTTTGAATGTAGTAAAATGTATGCGAGTAAAATGATGGAGGACGAACAAATAAGCATTGCTGTTTTTCTTGAATAAACAAATAACTTATTAATCATTAAATTTTTTCTCTTTATTTTTAAAATACGTTAAGCTAAGTGCGTTCGATACGCTATTGAAAGTGTATTCGAAAAAAATATTAGGTGTGTTCTTCCTCTGTAAAAATTTTTCATTTCCAACAAAATAAATTTAAGATGTGGTTCATCAAAGTGAATAGATTTCAACAACTGCTGTTTCACAAACTATACAAAATTGTCTCTAAGATATCAACATTTCAAGTAAGTGTGAATTCAGTGGATTAGTTTCTAAGACGATTTTTGGCTATTTCCTCCATTACCCGTATTGAGTACTCCAAATATGTTATATTATTTTTTTTTCTATTGCATATTTATACATATAATACTAATTGCTTTCGATAAAGGCGTTAAATGTGACAAAGAAATATGCCAATACAATGGTGTCTGCAGCAACGCTTATTCTCTTTAATCATACATATTAAGAACGAAATGTAAGTTACAAAGGAGAAGTAGAATAGCAAACGATATGCATTTGTAATTGTAGGCGACACTCAATTTACAGCTAGTTTCCTTTTCGAGATGCTTTCTGGCGCATATGATTGGCAGTCAGGTTGCAGTAGCACCCTGCTGCCGTGCAACTCTGCGCACAAATACGATTTGTCATTATTCCAGTACTGACGGCATTTATCCAAGGAATAGTGGATAGGGAAACTTTATGAACCTAGGAACGTACAAACATTTTCTATCATGTATTTTAAATTTCTTTAGTCGCTTTTCTGCAACTCCTTCTAAGTTCACATACATGCCCTTTTCGCTTATTATATACATAGCTTTACTACGATATATGTGTTTAAGCTTTTAAGTTATTTTCCTTGTTTTCTAGCTTCGCTTGTCTTTAATGTTCCTAATAATAAAAAAAAATAAAAATTGTTTATTTTGAAGAATGCTCTAAATTTCAGTAGATAGAATAATATTGTTCTGCTCCTTTTGAAAAAAAAATGTACAGGAACAGGTATTTCCTTATTTGTAATAAAAGTTGATACAACATTTATTAAAAAGAAAGTAAAGAAAAAATTATAAACTGTAGCTTTTGGTATTGGTTTATAGGACAAATTTTATTGCACCTGATAAATAGTTTGACAAACAAATTGTACATATGTACTTTGTAAATGTATATACCTGTGTACGTTGGTTACTCCTCTCAAAAGTCTTTCCCGCATTTCGTCTCTTATACTTAGGGCTAGGAGCACGAGGTGTGGGTGAAGGCATTTAAAAATAGGTCATTATCATTTAAGCACTCAAGGAGAGTAAAGATTTATGTATATTTAAATTAACTATAATAGAAAACTCTGCGTGTTTTTAATCCTTGTATATATGTATACATGAATAAAGTCAAATCTATCTGCTCACCCTTAACTATTTTACATATGACATATTCCCACTATTTTTTACACATGTTTGTTTTCATTTCGGTGGTATTCTTGTATTTTTGCTTTTTTTAACATATGTTATCTATACTTGCAGTTGAAAATTTAAATTAAATTTATTCTACAAAAAAATCCACATTCATGTAAAAATAATTTCAATAAAACACATCACTTCTTCTCCAATATAATTAATTAACTATATGAAAATATCTATTTCTTTGTGAAGCTTTTTACTAATAAAAACATATTTTCTTTAAGCTTCACCTTGTGGATCCGAAATGATGTGCAATATACTCTTCAAGAAAAATCTAGCTAGTCGGCTTGTTTAAATGTAAATTCTTAATACCAGTCTTCATAATATTTGGCAGTAGACATGTTGCTTTAAAGTGGAACAATAGCGTGTGATTCCCTATATATAATACTAGTAAACCGCTCCGGCTTCGGACGGGTTTAAACAAACATTTCAAACTCTACTCACTCTCCCATACATATGTATGTACTTTGCCGTTTCTTTCGTGGGTTCATTTTAAAAATGTGATTACAATCTATAGTCTTTGATGTCCGTTGTCCATTGGGAACGCCGCTGCACACGCTCCGTACTTGACTCTCAAGCGCGTACTTTGCATGTTTTGAAATTTTGTTCAGCAAGCAGCTGCGAGCGATGCGAAGAGAATGACTTCCGATACGATTTTCAGTTTCAGATTAGGATTCTCCATTACGGAGAACCATGTTTTTATTGAATTTTTTCAAAATCGAATTTTAAGAAAAATAAGTTAAATACATTAAAATATTGTAAAAATGTATTAAAAATTTAGAAATTAATTTTTCTAAAATATTTATGTTTCAATTAACCGAACAAAAAATACTTATTAAAAACGGAGAACAATTAGTAGCAACAAGTTCCAAATATATCAAATTAAATCAATTTAATTAGAGTTGCTCTAATTAGTGTCTATCTTGAATATCTATATGTTCCACCATAACAGTTTATATAACAATTCTGTCGTTTTCTATCGTTTTAATACAAAATTAAAAATATTGTTTTTTATAAGAAATATTGGAAAACAAAACAGAAAATACAAAGCCTTAACAAAATGAATGCGTATTTTAACGACAATACAGATGCTCCAGATTGTGCTATTCAATCAAATTCTATATAAATCGCAAATTGGTAGAAATGCAAACGCTATAATAGTCGTAAAATATATTACTTACTGAAAGAGTCATTCCTTTGTCGAAAACCAATAGAAATCAATCACTGTTTATAGCTAATTGTTTCAAAACAAGGAATGCATTTTTCACGCGTGGGTCTGTTTTACAACAAAAATACAGTACCTTCTATTAAAATTTAGAAAAAATAAAGTTTTTGCTTGAAAAGAGAGAAATATTTGCATAAAATGTGAGTGTATGGATCACTTTTGTTTAAAAATATTTGTTTTGAATATGGTAAGTGATTTGTATGCAAAACAAAGTAATAGGGACATTATAAGAAGACAAAAATAATTAATACATTAGCATTACTAAATGGAAAATAAGCAAAATAATATGTATATATTTTGTTAACAACACCATTTTTTTAGTAATAAGATTATTTGTTAATTTACTACGCCTTAAAGCATACAAAAGAGTGTGAATATTTATTGTCCAATATTAACCATACATAAACAGTTTTACTCGATAACAGCATGTATTATAGGTGGAAAGGGCGTATGAGTAATATTTTTCTTCAGTTGCGACATGTGGAGGGAAAATGTAATTTGCGACCATCTGTTTGGCATTAATTACTTCATTACAGTAAAAGGATTACTTGTGATTAAATGTGTTAAAATATAAACAACAACAACAAAAACGAAATGAAATCGATTAGTTTCAATTCGTACAGGTCGTAGAGCAACTATTGCCATAGCATATTAATGCCTTAAGTTGAGCACATTCTGGTGAGAGCACTAAATATAATTATGATTTATGTGGTACAGATGTTGCAATCACACATTTACATATAAAGCTCTACTATTGCATTAATGATTCACAAAGTAAATATCTGTCTGTTGTATAATTTTAAGTTTATTGCATTTTTGGACTAAAACTAGTTGTCGCCTTTTATTACATAGATAAGTATACATAGTGACGTAATACATTTCCTGTTCTCTATTTGTTATATTGGTTTAAACATCTACGTACTTAAATGCGATAAATGTTTCCCAAAAATAGTACGAAAACTTGAGCACTAATATCTGTTATTATGGACATGCTTCACAACAATGATGCAATTCTAATGCCCATTGGCATGTTTATGGTTTGCACTGCGTATACGTGAAATTTGATCCTGTGGAATTTAATGTTGTGCTACCGCCAGTGTGAGATAGCCGCATAATTTGATAGGGTTATGACTACGTGTAGATTTATAAAGTTGAAAGTTAAGTAATAAAACTGTTTAACTTAGAGGAGGAGGTTTTATTCATATTAGAGAATTTTTCGAATTTTCGGTATGATTTTGTTAATGTTGCAATATACGCCATTTAATATACCACAAATGCGGAATGTATATGTTCAACATCACACCTTGCCCTTTTCGTGTGTGATTAATTTATGATGTTGATGTCTGCATTTTGAGTGGTACATATGTGTAGTGTGGTATATTGCAGCGTTTACGTTATTTATCAATTCCCTGTCAGTTTTTGAGTCTCATCTTCATAAGTTTTGATAAGTGAAAGCGTTAGGTACGTGTATGCTCTTGCCAGAAACAAAACAAAACTTTATGCAAAAACTAGCACGAAAAATTGGAAACACAGCGATGGAACTCAATCAATAGAAATCAAAATTTTGAATGTATCTACGCATCTCGATTTGTTGCAGCAAAAATAAAACTTTTAGCTTTCATTCCATGCATCTTGATTTGAGCTATGCACACACCAGCATGCTTTACGCATTAATAATTCGATATTTTATGCATGACATGTTCAGTATATAGAAAGTTTCGCAGCTTAAAAAGTCAATCAGAAGTTGTAAAAAAAGAAATGAGGCTAAACATTTGAAAAAATAAAAATATTTGTATACAATGTTTATTTTAGAATTCTTTTTGCACATAAAAATTGTTTCACCAATGTACCAGGTGCAAAGTAGCATGGAGAATATTAATGTTGTTTAACCTTAGTATAATCAAGCTTTTATCTAAAGGGACAAATGTTAAGAGTTATAAAAAAATATTTATATTTGTAAGCTTTTACAAGTATGCAATCGCACGACTGTTAAATCTTTAGAGCTAACTCATTTTTGTTTGAACTCCACATTCTTAGGCGGTTGACAAATGCCTTTGCAACTTTCATCAGTAACAAAATGTGTTGTTGCAACGCCTTTTAAACTAGAATATATGTGTGTATAACTTTTTTTAAAAAACTGAAATTCTGCGCGAAAATTTGTCTGAAGTCACGTGTTGATATTGTTGCGCATACGCCGTGGCATAACAAATAGACGCCTTACCCTCATCCGTTTCTGCTTTCTTAGCAATTTTATTTTGTTTTCCACTTTTTGGTTCGTCGCGTACGCCATTAGTCCCCGCCCATCATTTATGTTGCGCGCACGTTTTGCCAACTTGTTAATAGCTATTGGCTTTTGTACATTTGTATATATGTAAAAAGGTGCAAATAATGTGTAAAGTAAATTCATTTGGTCAACTAATTTGCACACTTGCTTATACTATAATTTATACCTACAGCAAGATCTCGAAACAACTTTATTTTAAAAAGGTTAGATTAAAAGGTAGATCTCTGCAGAGAATCTCATTTAGAAAGATTCGACTGTCCTTTGTGACACCCAGATACTTCTGACAGATGTCTAAGTCCCTTATGATACAGCAAAGCGCTTGGACTATGTTATAGGGTTCTTAAGTCAGCTAATGTTGAATCCAGTCACTTCGCTGAGAACGCTGGACATTGAAGGAGGTAGTGCTTGAATGACTCCACTTCGCCTTCCTCCAAACAGATTTGGCAACTAGCGTCTGACTTGGTCCCTAGCTTCGCTTTGTGAAAGACGCAGCAAAGGTCTGGCAGCCGAAAACTGGAGTTAATTGTGAGTTTCCTACAGAAGAATAAATAATGACGAACTACTTTCTGTCATCGGTGGTTGCAAGCACCATAAGCCAAATTGAAGTTTTAATTTGTGATTGACGTGATAAACTTGGCTGTAGTTGAACATGTTATAAACATAATATAACATAACATAATATAAACACAATAAAAAACTACAATAAAATTACACAATTTCCCGGCAGCCTAGAATACTCATAACATACATATACATATATATATTATCTATAAAGCTTTTACTATACTCTCGCAACAAAAGTTGCTAAAGAGAGTGTAATAGTTTTGTTCACATAACGGTTGTTTGTAACATCCAAAACTAAACGAGTTAGATATAGGGTTATATATCCCAAAGTGATCAGGGTGAAGAGTGGAATTCAAATCCGAATGTCTGTCTGTCCATTCGTCCGACTGTGCAACCTGTAACTTGAGTAAAAATTAAGATATCTTGATGAAACTTGGCACACTTATTTCTTGACACCATAGGAAGGTTGTTTTCGAAATGAGCAAAACCGGACCACTGACACGCCCACAAAATGGCGAAAACCGAAAACACATAAAGTGCCATAACTAAGCCATAAATAAAGCTATGGAAATAAAATTTGGTATGAAGGATCGCACTATGAAGGGGCATATTTGGATGTAATTTTGGGGAGGTGGGTCCCCTACTAAGTTTTTTGCACATATCTCGCAAACCAAACCGGGTTGAAAATGACTAAAAGTGGGTTAACTCACCAACGAAAAACGTCAAAAAGAAATGGCAGAAAGAAGCTGCACTCAGATTTTTTTACAAAATGGAAAATGGGCCTCAAATGGGTATGGGTCAAAAACCATATCTCAGGAACTACTCGATCGATTTCAATGAAACTTGGTTTGTAATAGTTTCCTTACATCCCAATGTTAAATATGTTGTGAAAATAGGCCATATCGCTTCACAACCACGCCTACTTCCTATATACCAGAACTTTGAAGACGATCTGAATCGTTTACTTTACAATATATAAAGTAAGCACTAGTGAAGATATCGGTGCAGAACTTTGCACAAATACTATGTTTATAGTGTGGCAGCCCCATTTTAAAAATAGCCGAAATCGGACCATAGGTTTTTAAGTCCCCATATATCGAACACGAGGACCTCGGTGCTTCTAACCTAATATTATGGTTTCAAACTTTCAATGGACTTTATACAATATATATGACGAATAATATAAATAAGGTTAAATAAATAAATTGCGAGAGTATAAAATGTTCGGTTAGACCCGAACTTAGCCCTTCCTTACTTGTTACACATTTAATTTTATTTGCAGCCTTAATTTGTTCATCTCTCTCTCTTATAGCTTATATCCTTCCTTCGAATTTTATGTTAGCTAGGCTCATATCTTTAGAAATGTGTCCCTTGATAGTACTTAAAATATAACAGTCGGCTAAAAATAAAACAAGCACCTATAACACCTATAATATTTTTATGCCCGATAGCATACTGTCGGGCGCAAAAACTTATATGTAGGTAATACAAAAAGTAATCTAGTAGTGGGTAAGTGTTTACGAGCGCCCACACTAAGCTTTATATTTTTATTTGTCGCCATTTGTATGCACATAATATATAGAGGGTTCACACAAAGGAATTACAATTGGAACTAAACAATGAAATTTCAATTTTCCCTCAAGAATATATGTAAAAGGTAACGCGCTACTAAGTATGCCAAGCATGTATCGTAAAGAAAACCAGAAAAATATAGGAAGTAAAATATGCGTTTGGATAAACCGCTTTTATATAAGGCAAAACAGATAAACATTAAAACATTCGAAGTTAATACTTCAAGTAGAGTATTTACTCTGAAAAAATATACCTATGAACATACGCACTTCCTTGTGGTTTGGGCAGATCAATGAGTGTATTGTCTAAGAAAAAACAAAAGTTATAGTTCAGCACTTGTTAACTGACATTTTATATTGACCGTAATCACATTGGAAATGTATTTTCACTCATGCATGGGTGTATGTCTTCACTATCTGCCTCGGCATGTGAGAAACAACTAAATTTATGAATTCGGACGAAGGTTTTCAAAAAACCCAAATGATAAAAACAAAATTACGAAAACAATTTAACAACAAATTAGTATAATTAGTATATATACATATAAACTGAACAAAGAAAAACAAATTTTTGAAATTGAAGGCAATTAAAATCAATCAGTGAATTTGTGTGGTAATTTTTTTTATTAGAAAAAATCGTATTTACCAATGGGTATGATTTGATTAATTTTTAATTTTTAATATCACCATTTCCAAAGTACCTTTGTGCAATTCAAATGACCTACTCCTTTTGAAAAGTAATCCAACATCTATTTTCTCATACTCGCATGCACGCACACACACATAAAGCGGTTTGACAGATCCACAGAAGATAAAAAGGCACGTTCAATCGGCTGTTCGACTACTTGTTGCGCCTCATTTAGCACAAGTGAATGTCGGATAATTCAATGACCTGGCAACACACTTATGCTCTTATATGTATATTCTGAAATGTTGCTCCCTATTCTCGATCCTACAAGCATTCAGTTACTTGAGCTTGTAGTACACAAAAGCATAAGGTTTGCAGGCATGCATACTAGCCCAAGTAGAGGAATTACACCTGCACACTAATACTCTTACCAGCCTCACATCATGGCTTACGTAACTGAAATTCTTGAATAAGTATGTACATTCATCCATAATACCTTTTACTTTGTAATCCTATTCTACTTCACGTTTTCCTTATTTAATTTTCTGGCGATGCAAATTTTTCATACAATTAAGGCTAGCAATTAGTAAGTTAGTTTGCCTTTTCAGACCATTGAGTCCTCTTCCTCTTCATTCTCTTAGTGATTTCTCTTAAATATTTGGCTTTATGTTAGTTAAAAAAGTAGTTTTTAAGGCATCAAATATTATATCTCCGAATAATTAAATTCAGATTTGGAGTACACGAGTATTTTAAAGCTGCATTTGGAAATACTAGAATTATGAACAATAATACCTATATACGTATACATAGATAAATTGATTGTACGAGCGATATACCAGTTATTAAAAGTACATTATTGTGCATTTCAATAGCTTATTGGTGCTTTATTAATGAAATTCGCCTGGGTAACGTGCAAAACCTTTCTTTAACTGACTTCAATATCGCTATGGTTGCGAATACAATCATAACAGTAATAGCAACACATTATCACCGCTCTAGGTACAGAGATTTTCAGCCATTGTTGAGTGCCAGCAATGGTAATGCTCAACGGATTGGTTGAACGTGGACCACAAGGAAACTATGGACAGCTGCATTATGCTGCCAGAGCTGCTGTTTGATATCTACTCTACTTAAATTATTGCTACTTTTTCAATAACCACAATCATTATTTCTAGCCGCGACATCTACTGTCGAGTAGTTTTTATTACAACTACGCTTTTTGCCGCAGAGTTGCTTTTGATTTTCAACTTGATTAAAATAAATCAGCGCTTTATGCCTTCTAGGCATTCCCACTAAATAAACCAGAGCGGAAACTCCGAGAGAATTTAATTAATGTAAGTCAATTTGCCGCAGGCCAACACGATGCTATGTATATGCATAGGTGATTTAGTTGCGAACCCAGTGGTGTAATAGTTCAGAGATCGCAGTGTTCAGAAATGTGTGTTCGATTCAAGTGGGCGTGAACCATACATTATACACCCATGTAAGTCAATTGTGTTTCAAATGCTTTGCTTAGGTAATATTGGATCGTATGCACGCGAATATCTCTATTGCTGTTAGTTTGAACTGCGTAACTAAGACTTGTGTGAGTTTATTTCGCCTATCAATTACTTCCGTTTCTGAGCAGTTCAGTCGGTGTGAGCGTATTTAAACACACAGCAATTACATATAATAAATTACAAACATACTTCTATATTATATAGCGTAATTTGCTTTATTCACTTTCAGCTTAACTCCAACAGTGTTGGAAGTTTAATACACATAAATACTATAGCTTTCGTGAGTATTTGCGTGAAGAGTACAAACAAATTCCTGTTTGCATATGTTTGACAGCCTAACTCTAAAAAGAAAGCTACAAGTGACAGCTTGTTTGTAACCCAGCGCCACTTGCCAGTCTCATCACTCAAGGGCACACACACTGCTTCCCTTTTAATTTTGTGATTGCTCTTTGCTTTCGCTTTTTATAGTCTCTCCCTTATTAGCGCTTAGAGGGATTGTCGCTTAAGCCAATAGTCTGTGGCCAGACGCTCGTTAAGCTCTGTGCGGACGTGTCTCTGACGTTTTTCGTTAGTGAGATAACCCACTTTGATTTTGTGGGCTTGGCAGTGGTCCGTTTTTGTCCATTTTCGAAAGCAAGTTTCCAAGTTTCATTAAGATATCTCAATTGTTACTCAAGTAATCCGTTGCACGGACGGACGGACAGACATTCGTCTCGTCACCCTGATCATTTTGATATATATAACCCTATATCTAACTTGTTTAGTTTTATGACTTACAAGCAATCGTTATGTGAACAAAACTCTCTAAACTCTACTCTACTAAAGTTGCTAAAGTATAAAAATGTAATAACAATAAATGGTAGCATTGTAGCAAAGATATAAATTCACTTGCTTACGCTATTTGAGAATTTGTCCACAAAAGCTTAGTTGCTAGGTAACCAGCGGAAAATAGTGTGGTGTTAAAATGTAAAATGCATATTTAATCCCGTAAACAGTTAAACAATGGAAGCGTGAGAAAGAACTACATATATTAAGTACAAACATACACACATAAAACATTTTTATAAACTATAATAAGGTGTGGTCTGCAAGGGAAATCCCGAAAGGAACACAATATAAGCTTTGAGCTAGAACATGGACACTTTTCATATGGAAGTCTTGAGGAGTGTTCGAGTGTTGGCATGCAAAATATCGTACGACTATAGGACATAGTTTAGAATGTCAAAGTTTTTATTTATGTGTTATAATTTTGGGTTGAAAAAAATGTAGACTTATTTGTCAATTCATTATAATCCTCACAGGCATTATTGAATTCTGTTAACAAATTCATAACAACAAACGACACAGTAGGCCAAACCAGTTGTACAATAAAACTGAAATTAACACTATCAATTCAAACCTTATAAAATAACACAAAGTAATGAAAAAGTTGGGACAAAGCATGAGCCAGTAGACAGGTGTCAATCCTTCCAAAACAAAGAGGTGCGCAAAAAAGTACCAAGTGAAAACACAAAGAGTAGACAAACATGGCTTACAGGTGTGAATGCATGAGAGTCCAAAGAAAATACAGAATCAATGAAACGGTAAACTATGAGTCTACACACTGAGAGCGAAATGGAATACATATTTAAAAGGATACAATGTGAAACATGCTCGTATTACGTTTTTATATCAGCTGAAAATGAAAATCCTCTTAAGCTAACAACGCCACTTAGCCATTTATAGCTACTTTTTTGTTCTTAAGTAGTTAGCATAAATATCCACACGTACAACATGTACCAAGCTGTGGACAACAGCGCCAGATCAGGATGCGAAAAAATGCCAGTAACAAGAGCGTTGACAACGCTCGACTTTAGTTGTCATGCCAACATTTGCGGTGTATGTTAATCACTAGCACGTAGTGAGTGTGGGAAAATGACGGTGCACATTTTGGTGATAAATGAAGTCTTTTACAACAATAACAAGGAGAAAATAACTACTAGTCTTTTCTGCAGAAAAAATGTCTCACAAAGCGTTCCTCAAAGAAAAAATTAATTCTGCTGTTAATACTTTTGAACACTAACTTTATACCTTCACAGCGATATACTGCAACAAGGTTGCAACTTACTCACTACTTTCATATGTGTAGTAATTGATCTTTTCATGGTGTTCCGCTTTGATATCTCTATAGCAATATAAGTGTGTTCAACATACAATCTCAGCGAAATCAAAACAAGTCAATTTACAAATGCAATTCCTGGCTTTTATTCCAACTTAAATATTTTCGTAAAATTATTTTGAAAATAATTATTTTTTGTAATGATTCAATACAATCGCGGATCTTTTTTTGGGATCGTCGAGAGAGGACTTTACTTTTTTATTACTAGAACTACTACGTAATCCAAAGTCGCAGCTGTTGGCAGAAGATTTACAACGGTATTAAATTTCAGCGTAACGTATATTAAGTGACATAGTAAAACAAAAATTTGACTGGTTAGTGACAACATTTGGTTTTATCCGAATGTTAGTAGAATACATAATCATTTCGTATGCAAATGTGCTAACTTTCTTTGTTTTAGAAGCAAGGCCAGCGGTATGGCATTTTTGCGGTGGCCAAAAGACGTGAAAAAATTTTTGCTTGGATACTATATAGAATATGTTTGCAATATTTTTATTATTTATTGTATCTATTTATCCTTTCTTGCATATAAATATTTATAGCATATTTGTAAACATATATTTTCTCAATTTAGAAATGAAACAACTCGATTGCAGTGGTCAGTACTAATATTTCCTTATGATTTAAGTGGATTCTTTCAAATCGTTGCATCGTTCACTAAAGAATTGGGTCCATTCCACTTTCTCATTTCGTTTCACTTACTATCTTTGCGATTCACATTCATTTTCTGTTCTTGTCACTTTTTGGCGACTTCCTCCACTCTTCATAGACTTTCACTGCGAAGTGCCATTTGTACGAATATACTCGCTAGTAGCAGTGGATATTTGTTGACACGCAAATGCATACATGTTTAAATGTATGTTAGTTATATGTTCTAATTTCATTAAAAATTGTATAGTCATAGTCTAGAAACTGTAAATCATACTAAACAGGTATTTGAGAAGAAATAAATTTTTCCAACAATGCTCTCAACATTTTTTCCTATGGACAACCAAAATCCGAACAAAAAGAATAGATGTTTTTACCGGTATTTATGATTTAATGTTACTGCAAAAACGCTTTACCACGGCGTATACGTATCATATCATTTGATTAACAAAAGGACGAAGCGGTACTATCAAAATCTTATCGATTTACATGTAAACACAGATACTATACAGGGATTTAGAATCTAAAAACGCACACATGTATTTACAATATACATACACATATAGATAAATGCGCGTAAACATTGACTCCTTCTGCTATCGCGCTGCATGCTAATATTACTATTTATATTTAAAATATTTTTAAACATAATGCTATGAATTATGTTCATATATATTCAAAGGATTTGTGTGCTCAGTTTATAATCGGTTAGACACAATCCAGCTATAAACACATAAATATTTAATAACTCAATGAACGAGTGCATTGCGTAGATAAAATGTTTACTGTATTTTATACTACTATGTTGACCAAATTTCACAGGTAAATAATTTTAAGTTGTTTAATGCTTAAGTTCTTAATTTCAAACAACAAAACTTAAAACCGAAAGCAGTTATTTTTGTTATTTTAATACATTCATATTGCTACAATAATTTTATGCAGATTACTGACACACTCTTTCAATTTATCGTATATTTATGTGTGTTGACACATACGTTCTTCTGGTGGCGTAGAAGAATTTACAATTACAGTCATTTGATTGATCACCTATTTGTTTTTTTATTGGATAGGCGCAATAAGCTTGTTCAGAAAGTAGCAACAACTGTATAAAAATAAAATAAAATAATGCAGATTTAAAAACATAAACAGAGCACCAGAGAGCCTTTAAAGCATTCCACAAATACTACAGCTTTTCTCAGAGCATTATCCAAAAGTTTTGATTTCCTTGACATTAAAAAGTCCATAGATTTCGAATGCTTAATTATATTTTATTTTGACACCTTTTTGAAACGGTTCTTATCACAAACAATAAACGATCGAAGTATAGGAATTCACTTTTGGTACTAATCGCAAATATGTAATATGCAAACTAACGTTCTATGTCCACTTGTAAAATATATGATGAATTAAATATAACTACACAGAATATTTATGTCGCCAATTCTCATTAATCGCTTGCTCTTTCTTTATAGCAAAAAAGCTAAATCAATTTGGGCAATTAAGTCCATATCAAAAAGAAAGAAACCCGCAATAAAATGGAGAAGATAGAAATGAAAAATAGAATATAGTTGATGGCTTGTTGACAATTGCTAATGAATGTAAACCCAACACCAATTGGACTACACATACAAACACATACAATGATACAAAAGAATAAACAGAAATTATGAAGATAAGGAAAATGTGGAATACGACAAATATGAAAATGGTTAAATGGCAAGTAAACAAATAAATTTCAGAATTAGTTGATTACTACCAGTAAAAAGTATGACAACAAATGCATGTATTTAAACATACGGAATTATTATTGAAAACGTAATATACATATATCCACTTATATCTACTCGCAAACCAAATAAACACATAATAAGCTGGAAAATAATAACGAAAGCATTTAACAAAGCGATACGAAAAAAAACATGAACATTAAAAGTTACTCGCTAATTGTCGCTTGTTATACAGTACAAAGTTGTGGACTGCCACGTGTTGTAAATGTGTATGAATAGAAGAAAGACCGTCATGCAGTGAAATTGCACTAAGTATGCAGTGATAATGGGTTAGAGCATGAAAGCGAAGATAATAACTACATAAGAATGTGATTGAATAGTGAAAAGTTGTGTTGCAAGTTTTATTTGAAATTTGCAACAATTATCTGTTCAAAACAATGCAACACCAGAGAAGCAATGAAGTGGCATATCTATTTATTTACAACAATAGTTATACAAAGTTAAGTAGCATCTAAGAAGAGCCAAGATATTCCATCTTCCCACCATAAATATATCGTAGCCTCACTAAAAGGCGGAAATTAAATCGAGGAGAGCACTTAGTTGTCAGCATTTCGGCTATTTATACTCGTATAATTACCCTTAACGCAGTTACTTTTCTGTCGCGTGATTTGCTGTTTTGCTTTTCCTGCAAGTGGACAACTTTAAAAGCCCTTAACATCAAGCGCGTTCATGGTAAGCGCAGATGTACAGTAGTGGCACAAGTGTCAGAAGCGCCACCGCCGTATTACACTAAACTAGTTAGATTTTTCGCATTCGCCTCGTTTAATAGTTCTTATTTTGCAGCTTGTTATGGTGCGACTCAGTATGTACTACTGTTAAATTTATTTACTGATTCGCTGATTTCGAATTTAGTTACTGCATAGCCGTTGAGTGCACAATATACTATTCAATAAAACTCATGTAAACAATTGCAACTAATGGGTTGAGGTTTTACACACTGCCTCCACTGCTACTCGATTTTTCAATTTATTAACCAGTGAGTGGTTCAATGGGAGGATTCCAGTCCCGGTTGTATCACAATGGGTATATATAATATAAGGCCTAATGCAAATGTGCGCAGATTGACATCCACTATACCTATCTACTCCATGTTATTAACGCAAAAACGTGCGATTAAAGCAATATGCGTGTGTCCCCTGCACAAAGCGCTGTCATTTAGTGTTAATTAGATGCTTTGGCTTTTGTTTCCGTTCTCTGCATTTAGTAGTTGTACTATAAATACGGCAACGTTGCTCACATTCAACACACATTGAATTAACAACATTTATATTGAAAATTCATGAGTAGCACAAATCACTAAGTTTGCATGATAGTTTTTCCTCCTGTCGGCATATCTCTTCCTCTTGACTGACGTAGACACCGCTTTCGCCACTATGGCATATCACTTTCTATACATTTGGAAATTTTGTATGAATAACCTCAAACAAGCAATAAAACATATTTGGTTACGACAAAATTGATAAGCTCACACAACATATGTAAAGCTGCACTAAATTCATAAAATATGCAAATAGTATATATTTATACATCAATATATTGGTGGCAAATAAACTCCATTCGCGTTCTAAAGGATTACAACATCTTGCCATACATGAGTAAATATATATGTATTAGCATCGCAGGCCATTCAGTAATTACATCGGAATCGGAATACCAAAGTTTTTGTGCATGAATTTATGTACTTAGAAGACTGAACCACTTGACCAGTTGGATTCTAATTTTATACTCTCGCAACAAAGTTGCTAGCACCAAAGTTGCTAAGGGAGTATTATAGTTTTGTTCACATAACGCTTGTTTGTAATACCCAAAACTAAACGAAATAGTTATAGGGTTATATATACCAAAGTGATCAGGGTGACGAGTAAAGTTCAAATCCGGATGTCTGTCTGCCCGTCCGTCCGTCCGTCCGTCTGTAACTTGAGTAAAAATTAAGATATTTTGATGAAACTTGGCACACTTGTAGCTTGGCACCATAGGAAGATTGAAGATGGGCAAAATCGGACCATTGCCACGCCCACAAAATGACGAAAACCGAAAACACATAAAGTGCCATAACTATGCCATAAATAAAGCTATGGAAATAAAATTTGGTACAAAGGATCGCACCATGATGGGGCATATTTCGAAGTAATTTTTTTGGAGAATAGGGTGTGGCCCCACCTCCTACTAAGTTTTTTGAACATATCTCGTAAACTACTAAAGCTATATAAACGAAATTCTCCGGAGTCGTTTTTTTCAGGCATTTCCTTATATAGTCCGAAAATGGAGGATATCGAATTATAACCACGCCCACCTCCCATACAAAGGTTATGTTGAAAACGACTAAAATGGCTTTAATTCAGTAACGGAAAACACCAGAAACCTTTTTTTTTTATTTACCCAAAAGTATTAAGGTGTATGTGGTTCCGCCCACTTATGGGTCAAAAACCATATCTCCGAAACTACTCGACAATGAAACTTGGTTTATAATATTTTCCTTACATCTCAATGATATGTTGTGAAAATGGGACAAATCGGTTGACAACCACGCCTACTTCGTAGATACCAGAACTTTAAAGTCGACCTGAATAATTTACTTTACAATATGTAAAGTAAGCACTAGTGAAGATATCGGATCAGAACTTTGCATAAGTACTGCATTTATAGCGTGGCATCGCCCTTCTAAAAATTGCCGAAATCGGACCATAGGTTTTCAAGGTCCCATATATCGAACATGAGAACCCGTGTGCTTCTAAGCTAATATTAGGGTTTCCAACTTTCAATGGACTTTATACCACATATATGACGAATATGTGGGTCAAATTGTGTATTATATAATATTAAACAAATAAATTGCGAGAATATAAAATGTTCGGTCACAACCAAATTTAGCCCTTCCTTATTTGTTATTGATAAGTCTATAGCAATATTATATATATGAGTGCTGAAATATGTATAATATGCCGGGAGTATGCTCGTTTAATAAGTCAATCAAAATTTTTTACTAAATTTAATATAATATTTATGGTAGACTATGGTCTTAGCTCAACTATTTATATGATTTTTTGCAAGTATTTTCATGACTTAGAGAGTTTTTATTTTCCGTGCCGAGCTACAAGTATTATTGCAGGCTTGTGAGTTTAGCGAATCACATTTATCATTAACTACACAAAGTGAGAGACTTTAATAGATTAGAGAACTTATGGTTTATTAGATGAGCGAAAATGTGTTGGTGAAAAAGTAGTAATGTATGTGGGATCAGTACACTCGACCGTACGGTCAACCAGGTCGGGTACAAAGTACTAATTACCAAATAAATCAACCCTGACCTAAGTAAGATAGACAACCCACTACTGCCGAACTGACGAGGACAGTTGAGGTTGAGAATCCACCGAGTGAAGTAAATGTTAAATAAAACTAATTTATTTTAAAAGTTAAATCTTATGAAAGTAAATGTTAATTAAAACTAATTTATTCTAAAAGTTAAGTCTTATAAACTAAATGTTAATTAAAACTAATGTATTTTAAAAGTCAAATCTTATAAAACTAAAAGTTAATGAAAACCAATGTTTTCTATAAATGAATTGACGCTTTTAATAAATGAACAAATAAACAAATAAATGATTATTTAAACAAAGAACCCACATGTATTTTTTGTAGCCAAGTTAAATTGAGGTGTGAAAGTTTTGTACTTTAGACAAACAAACTTTAGGGTACAAAAAGGGAGTCCCACAGATGCTGAATTATTAAGGTGAAATGTCAATGGCAATGTGGCTTTCAACAACGAGAGGTAAGTAAGTAAGTATCATAGTAAATTTAATGACATTTTAATCGAGGGACAAAAATTAATGGGGGTTGAGTTTTAATGTTTTAGTTTTTTTGCTCAAGATAACAAGATATAATTTATAATAAATTTCTGATTAATATTGAGTATTCTATAATATTTATAGCCAATTTTAAAGCTTCTTACATACATTATTTAAATTAAAGCTTTCCTTCGCACCTTACAGTGTAATGCAACATGGAACAAACCCTTCAACCGCAACGTAAAACAACAAGAGCTACAGCTATGGTGGAAAAATAACAAAGAACCAACAAAAAAGAAAACCCTTACCAAAGCGGAGGATATATAAAAGGCACAACACCAGCAAAGTGCAACGAAACGTTCGAAGACAGAAACGGTATCAAAGGCACTGTGCTGCCATGCATTTAAAAAAATTTCCCTCCGTGTCTGTTCACCAAACGAATTACTAGCAGACATTGCACACCCACTCATCCAGTACGGGTTTTAAACTTTCGCCCTCACCATAGGCTGCTGAGATGGGTGAAGTGTTGGTATTTGAGGTCCTTGCTGAATTTTGCTTGCAACTCATGCGACGGCAGAGCTCGAATGCTCGGAAAAACTACAAAAAATATTAACCAATTGAAATTGCAGAGAGGCGTAAAAATTTAACGAGCAAACGTTTGGAATCGTGTTAAAGTGTGAGGTATGAAAGTGATGCGGAAAAGCGCCGATTTTACCTCCAATACCAACACCATTTATAACGTGTCCAACGAAAAGTATAGGCAACATTGTACTTGCCGGCTTCTAATTCTTGTTATTTACATTTTTTTGACCAGCGGTTTTTTCAATTATGTAGACTTATGTGTTGAAAAGCTTACAGTTACATTTTCTGTTGGTAGTTATTTTATTGCCAAAAGAACAGGCTTGCATTGCGTTTCTTGTTGCTTTCTCAATTCTCCAATTAATCACTGTAACTATATAATCGATATCTGTGATTGATGTTTTTTCTCAAAATTACTTTACGCACATTAACACACAATTTTCTTGAAATTCTTTTCTATCCGCCATTTTATTAGCCTCTCCCCACTATGGCATATTGGACATAGTTGAGATATATAATATAATAAGCGTTTCCAGAGCCAAATTTTTCTAAAACTTGAAAATTGACAAACCACTTACTATATTTCGAGCTAACTTAACAAGTTTGTTCTGTCGCTTTTTAAAAGTGCCAAAACTGATTTGACAGCTGCAGTGCGAGTACTTAAAAAGTTAGGAGCTCTAGAGAACTAAATTCAGTCCGACAGCATTATCGATAGGCTTAGCGAGCCGTCAGCAGCTGTTAGCTTAGTGGAAACATGTCAACGAGTTACGAAGGCAACCGCGAAATTTACGTTTCTACTAATAGTCTTTTTGTCACACTGGACATTGTGTTGGAGAATTTGAACTTTTCTTTTACAAATACAAACTTTAAGTGGGTTAGAGTTAGCACAACACTGTTGATGCACACTATACTGCATACGAGCTGACTCGTGATATTTTTTTAAGACAGCCACTTTCGCGTTCAGCTGTAGCAATATTAGCATATTCAACAAACTGCTAAAATGTGAGCTTAGTAAAAATGTTTCCCAGCGCCTTTGAGGGAAACGAGTTGCAAAAAATTATTAAATATATATGTACAGAAGCTGCTTTACTTGGCTTTTACAACATTGCCATTGACAATTTGTAAATAATAAAAAAAATAAATATACAAAAGATTAAAAAAAATAAACCAACGCTGAGCTCAAAAGAAAACAAAGTGTCCTTTAAACAAACATCATGGAATAGCGAAACGTGATTTCACCTTTTTTTTATAAAATACGGTGGCCTTATAAATATTATTGTCGCCTTTAATAAATAATTATTTTATAATTTTTTGAACTTTTGTTTAAGATACCTTTATTTTTTTCAGTAATTTAAGCCGATTGCTTTCTTGTTGAATCTACTTTAGATGTTTATAGTGTACTTATAGTTATTTTCAAAATTACACCCCTAAAATTTTTTTCGACAGAATATTTTCGCATTTATTCTGCTATACCGAAATCTTACAGCAGACCAAAAAAAACCACAAAAGATATATAAATATCTATTAATAACAAAATGGTAAATGAAAATAGTTTTTACGGCAGCATTCTATTACGAATGTAAGTTCAAAGAAAACTGCAAATGCTAAACACATCATCAACGAAGAAGAGAGTAAACGCAGAGCTAACCAGAAGATGTATATCTTGTTTTACCTTTCTATTTGCTTTCTACTTAGCATTCATTTATACATGCTTACACGTACACATACTGAAAGCTATCCTTGAATTGAGGCCAACCACAATAGCCACAGAATAACCTCAAAAAATGCAAATAGAGCGGTAACTGAAGATTAATGCTGGAACGCTCTATGAACGCTAGGATATTTTAAATATTATTATTTCACTTAAACGTTTTTGTTGTAACACTCTTTGAATTTTTCCGAGCCATACATAAAAACAGGATCGACACACACCATCTCTTTGTCGACTTTAAAGCTGCTTTCGACAGCACGAAAAGGAGTTGCCTTTATGCCGCGATGTCTGAATTTGGTATCCCCGCAAAACTAATACGGCTGTGTAAACTGACGCTGAGCAACACCAAAAGTTCCGTCAGGATCGGGAAGGACCTCTCCGAGCCGTTCGATATCAGACGAGGTTTCAGACAAGGTGACTCACTATCGTGCGACTTCTTTAACTTGATGCTGGAGAAAATTATAAGAGCTGCAGAGCTAAATAGAGAAGGTACAATCTTCTACAAGAGTGTACAGCTACTGGCGTACGCCGATGATATCGATATCATTGGAAACAACACCCGCGCCGTTAGTTCTGCTTTTTCCAGACTGGATAAGGAAACGAAGCGTATGGGTCTGGTGGTGAACGAGGACAAGACCAATCCTATCTCCTGTCATCAAACAAACAGTCAGCGCATTCGCGTCTTGGCTCCCACGTCACTGTTGACAGTCATAACTTTGAAGTTGTAGATAATTTCGTCTACCTGGGAACCAGCATTAACAGCAATAACAGTGTCAGCCTGGACATCCAACGCAGAATCACTCTTGCCAACAGGTGCTACTATGGACTAAGTAGGCAATTGAAAAGTAAAGTCCCCTCTCGACGAACGAAAACCAAACTCTACAAGTCCCTCATCATTCCCGTCTTATTTTACGGTGCAGAAGCGTGGACGATGTCAACATCTGATGAGACGGCACTAGGAGTTTTCGAGAGAAAGGTTTTGCGGAAGATTTATGGTCTCTTAAACATTGGGCAACGGCGAATACCGCAGACGATAGAACGATGAGCTGTATGTGTTATTCCACGACATAGACATAGTCCAGCGAATAAAAAAACAGCGGCTACGCTGGCTAGGTCATGTTGTTCGAATGGATGAAAGTGCTCCAGCTCTGAAAGTATTCGATGCAGTACCCGCTGGTGGAAGCCGAGGAAGAGGGAGACCTCCACTCCGATGGAAGGACCAGGTGGAGAGGGACCTGGCTTCGCTTGGTATAACCCATTGGCGCCAAACTGCCAGAAGGAGGGATACGTGGCGCGCTGTTTTGGACTCGGCTATAACCGCGTAAGCGGTGTCTACGCCAGTCAAGAAGAAGAAGATACATAAATTAGACACTACAATTCTACCAAGCTATTGGAATTTGAATCCTGCCAAAAGATAGCTATTACTGAAATATTACCCTTCATGCTGCACTTGAGATAGTCGCAATTGCAGTTAAAACCAAAAGTGTGCAAAGCAAATTAGAAAAACAAATAAAAAATGCTTTAAACGTTTAATAGTTGCAATAAAGAGGTGTTTTTCTATAACTTTTTTTACATATTATCATTGTTTTTTCCGCAATTTCTATGTCAACTGAGCACAGTTTTAACAAACTGTCCCATGGCCACATATCCTGTTTTGTAATATACCATATTTTTTTTCAAATAAATAATAATATCATGCATACGTATAATTCCAATTATATTTCACGCTTTTGATAAATAAAGTGGTGATTTCATTTGACGCAAGTAGTTGACAGTAATTGCTTTTAAAATAATTTCCGGTACAAAACAAATAAAATTAGAATTTTTGAAAATTCCAAATGCTTGCTGAAAATGGAATGCTGGATGTTTAAATTACCTTATATGAGCACGCTACTCTAGCGCAAGCAACATACCAGCCTTTAGGAGTAGTTACTTAGGTAGTATACCCCACCCATATATAGAATGTGCAAACATGCAATAAATAATAATTTTTGTTATATAATAAAAGGGTTTGACACAGTTTTTAATATATGGAGAACTTAAAGCAAAGCGGCTACGTCTCACTTAGCACAACTAAATTCCGAACAGTACAAAGTACTTAAGCTATTTCTGTAATAGCCGGTCTTTGCTCGATTAAAGCGGTGATTTAGTTCGATTATTTACCTTCCAAAATAGAATCGTTTCTTTTATCGATGCCGTCATGCCGCGACAGTACCGAGGGCAAAAACTGGTTTATCAATTTAAATTTTAATTGATCAATTAATTTGGCTGTGCGAAAAGGCAATAGGAAGGATAAACGGAAAAGAATATTCAAAAATTAGTATAAGGTGACATTTTCAAAAAAATCGATTGTTTTAGTTTTTGCTTATTCGAGTATATACTTGTGAAATCGGTAAGATCGTATCTTGAATAGTTTTTGAATGGTAGCGTTCTAAAGAGCAACGGCTCGCAGCTATAGTCAAAACTTTAAATGCGTTTTTCTCGAAACGACATTTCTCAAAATTGCTGACATTATAACTCAACGATACATTGACCGATTTTTTTTTCCAGAAAAACGCCATTTTTTTCAAATTTTGATATTTTTCAAAAATCGTAGGTCATTGTATAGGAAATATATTTAACTATTTAACTTAAATATCCTTTTTGAATTTTTTTGTTTCAGCAACTCATTCGGCCGGAATCATGTCAGCAGTTAGGGTACTTTTTTTTTGGCACCTCCGAAGACAGCATATAACTTCGTTGTTTCTCAATATTTTTGTAAAGAAAAAATTTTGAAAGTTAGCTGAAAATATATCTCATATATTCAAATAAATTCGAAACAATCGATCGAGTACTTTCTTTTAAAAAAATTCATGAAAATCGCCTATATTTTCATGGGTTACACTGGTATAGCCCCTTAAATTAAATTACACAGGTACTGTATACTCGCTTTCCTTACTGCAACTGTAAAATTTCGTAAGCATTCCCACAAATAAAACTATTTCCACTACTCATCGATAATAAACTCTCAAGATACACCTCAGTGAAGTTAAGTTAATTTAATTTCTTTTCCTGAGAATACGAATACGAAGTGGGAAGTATGATAAAGCAGGGTAGACACTGAGAGCAAACACATAGTGTGAAGGATGTTGCGGAAGGAAAAGCGAATGAACAAAATAAATGTCCGAGTGTGTGCATTGTTAAATTAAATTGTTTGTAATAAACGTAGGTACTATATATAACAACGTGTGTCTGCATACTAATGTGTAAAATGCGCATGTATTAGCTTTAAGTGTGCACGAGAAAGTGTACACGTGTTTAGTTTATCAAAAGTTTGTCGGATTACTAGCAATATGTGCGATAAACCACAAATTATTTGACAATTGGAAAAATTGCAGCTATTTTTATTACGAGTATTTTCTCCAACATCCCTCTAAATTCTTTTGGAATATATTCAATTCAATACTGCAACTATGGTCAAGTGAAAAATTAAATTAAATAACTTCTTTATTGAGACTCAAAAACTTGATCAAACCATTGCACAGTGGTCTATTTCATAGGCCAAAAATAAAAAATAAATGTATGAAATTTGCCACTCTATGTGTCAAAAATATTTCTTAAGAAACCAATAAAAGTAACGGTAAATACATTTTTGCTCTAGCCCATTCGTAGGGAGAGCCAAAAAAGCAAGCCAACTGAACAGTGAAATAGCTTAAAAATTAACTCTCACAAAAAATTAAATTCCAATATGAAATCGTGCTCAATCGCCGTAAATCAAAATGAATATTAATAAACAACAAAACGCTGTGCTAATCAACCCAACAAATAATTGCCTACTTTTAGGCGTTTTGACTTGCTCACCCATTAGTCGGTTGTTTGAGGTTTTTGCGGTTGTTATTCGGTGCAAATTTCAATAGCGATCATTTACGTTATATTATGTTCATGGGTTAGTGTGAGGATTATCTCCAATATTTTTTTTTTTAATTATCTGCATTGTGCCACCCACTACGATACTATCAGGTATCTATTTACACTACATATGAAATTTTCAATCAAACGAATGCTTGTGCCTACTGAAGGCGAAATGCAGTTATTTTATAGTTCTGTAGCGTCAATTTCCTTATTTCATTTTGCAATTACATAGTACAGAATCATGTTATTTCGTTGTATGCTTTCTGGTGTTTCAATAAGACATGTTGAACCATGGCGTTCAAACATTCAATGGCGAAGTGTTTGATTGAATAATAGTGAATTTCGTAATAAATATGTTGGTGCATGTGAAATGTTTTTCCTCCTAACCCAGTAACGCCCAAATCAAATATGGTGGTAGGAATTTGTTTTCCTTGTTATTTATTAATTCATTCATGGCAAAATAAGAAGTTAAAAAGAAAAATTTAAACTTTTTTTTGAGAAAAAATGGGTGTCCTCATCTGGGGACAATGGGCAGTTTAAGTATTAAATTGAGCAAAGCACCTACATTCAACACAAAATGTTTTTATGCGCAATTCACAAGCCCAGCTGCATGTAGAGTGCTGTTTTCTTTCCATTATTACACCATCGTCGTAATATTCCTGATGGATCTGTGTAATCATTTGTTTGACCACATTATTGTCCTTCCACAGTACCATTGTAACCCCGTTATTATTGTCAAAACGATAATCATATTATGTTCTAGAACTTATTTTCTTCATTTATTTTATTTTATTTTTGTAGTTTTATTGTCTCGTATTGTACCAGTTGCTTTGTAACTCAATTTTTTTAGATGGCTTAGCATGTGATAGTTATAAAAAATATTCTCAGAATATATGACAGCCAGCACCCTTCTCTTATAACGTCATCTTATATCTACACCTTCTTCACGAGAACAGCTAATATCCACTTTTATTTACACGCTAAGTCAGAAAGGAAAGATTGTCAAAATCGCAGCCATGCATTCGTGTCACATGCATAGTTCGGAACACTTCAATTATGCAAAAGGCTCTAAAAAGTTCAAAAATTTAAAGTGTAGTAAGTGTAAAGTAAAGTAAAAGAGGACAAGTGCAAAAATTATGAAAGGATTATATGTAAAGTGAAGTGGAGTAGTTTGGAGATTTTAATTTCCCAAAGGGGTTGTAAATAATGTATCCTCTATATGTATATGTGTGCGTAATTTCAGCATATGCAAAGCAGTCAACAGGAGAGAACAATAGATAGAGAATAGCAGCTCTGGTAGCGCAATGCAACTGACCACAGCATCGTTGTGGACCACGCTCAACCAATCCGCCATTAAACTGTACTAGTGGTCTACAATAGTTGACAACAACGGAAATCCACATGTGACCGGCAGATTGGGTGATAAGCACTTATAGCATACCCAGGTTCATACACACAGGTATTTGTATGTAAATACAATCTAAGGTTGCAGTCAAGCGCATGCAAGCACACAAATCCACAGTCACTCATGGTACCTGGCTCATATAGCCAGCTAGATCATAGATTTGTATAGTTGCTAGCACTCAACAATAGCTCAAAATCTCTGTTCCGGCTCTGTAACTAGAGCGGTCATAATGTGTTACTATTACTATTCTTATTATATTCGCAACAAAAGAGATATTGAAGTCAGATAAAGAAACGTTTTGTACGTTACTCGGACGAAAATGTAATCAATAAAGCACCAATAAACTATTGTAATTCATTCAAATACAGAATCATATATCTTTAAAAACTAGAAGATCGCTATCAATGTACACGTAGATAGGTCGCATTGTTCATATTTTTTTAAATTTCTATAAACAACTTTAATATATGCCCCAAATCTATAAAAAAATTAAAATTTAAAAAAATATTTCTATTCACCAAGGAAAAATACTCAAAGCACTCAATGGTCGGAAAAAGCAAACTATCTAACTAATTACTAACCATAATTGTATGTATCGCCCTAAAAATAAAAATTAAATTAAATAGGAGAAATATGAAGAAGAATAGAATTTCAAAGTGAAATGTATAAAGGATGAATATACATACGTATTTAAGAATTTCAGTAACGTAAATTATGTAAATGAGGTTGAGGCTTGTGTGTTTATATAAGTTAAGGTAATACTAGCAACAAAAGTTGTAATACCTGTACTAGAGCTAGTAGTCGACGGAGATACATGTGTCAGCAAGGCTTACACTTTAGTACATTTGTCAAAGACTGGTTTAGTTCTTGGTGTGCTTATATAATGCAGAAAAGGGAGCAAACATTCATAATACAAGTACAAGTGCAATTTATATACATTTGTATTAGTTAGCTACCACGAGCATTTTGAGCATATACAACAGCGCTTCATAGAAAAATATAGATACATACAAAAGCGTAAATGTATTGCTAGCTCAATGAATCATCCGACATTCACTTTTATTAGATGAGGCGCAACAAGTGGTCGGTCAGCCGTTTATTCTTCATACTGACTGTCAAATTCTTTTATGTGTGTGTACATGCCAGTAGTATATAAATGCAGTTCCTGCACTTCTTTTCAAAGGTAGTAGGTCAATCGGTTGCATGCAGAAATGCACGTGAACGCATAAATGTATGCAGGTCTGCCCAAGCGTTTGTATAATTATGCGCCTTGTTGCCTGAGTTACTTTATAAATGTTGAATTATGGTTAGTAAGCTACTTGCAGCTATAGTGCATACTGAAATAAGGGTAAATGCTTTAATATTTTATTACTTTTATAGGCTGATTAGGCTCTTTACTTCTTTACCCTTCCTTTTACAGCTTAAGTGCACATTTGTGGCCATGTTCTGCATAATTTCAAATGTAATCAAATGTAAGTGTAGTAAGGAAGTGAGTACCCAACAAATATTGTTTTTACTGAATATTAAACAAAAAAATAGAATATTCTTAAAGTCTAGTTGAAAATATTAATTTTATTTTACGTATGCAAATCTGTATATTTTTCACTTAATAATAAATAATTTTTTTTCGAGTGGTTATCTACCATTTTATATGGGAGTAGTTAAAGTGAAATTTGATCACATTTACCAACATAAGATTCTCATTCTCTTATAAATAGTATCTATAGTTCAATCGATAACATTCCATGCTCCGCTTTGACTTACATATGTATATATAAATTTTTATATTACTTAGTGACCTATCAGTAGTATGATGAGCAGCTTTCACTTTTTAGTTTTGTTATCTATTCCTCAACGAAAGTTACTCTTGCATTGATTGAGCTTTAATCCTCTTTTTTTATAATACACAGCTTCTTCTTCTCGTGTTTATCTTCAATAAACAATAAACTTATTAAAGTGTTGACAATTCATAAATAATACGAATGTAATGAAGATAAACGTGACCACGAATGATACTTTTATGGCAGCGCTTCTCCACACTTGACCACACTTCCACGTAAACAAGTTATTATAGTTAACAATCAAGAATTCAACAAGATAATAAGTTCTAGCAAAACAATGACGGCATAACGTAAGCAAAGGCAGTAACAACACAAATCATGAGGAGTAGAATTAAAAGGAAAGAGCGAAGGAAAATATTGAGAATGTTCAGAGTATAACAACTTATAGTAATATTTGTAGTAACAACAAAAAGCTTTATGCTTCAATAAACAACAATAATAATGGTAGAAGTAGAACTGTTTAATAAGAGAAAAAATGGTTGCAAGAAATATAGGAGATTATCATGTTCTTGGCAGTTAAAAAAAACAACAGAAGCTCAAGTTAATAAATATAAATCACCGAGATAAAAAAGGACAAATGATACTAGTAATCAGTTATGTAAATAAACATAACATCGGACAATGCGCGGTTATAAAAGAAAGTCAAGTGGAGATGAAATGTGAATGGTCATTTTGAAAGATAACTGGAATTTCTGTGAAGAGAAGCGGTTGCAATTTTTTCATTTATTTCAATCATGAACACGAAAAGGTGAAAATATAATAATATTTTTTTTGGGAAATAAAAGACATAATGGAATTAATTAGTTCATCTCTATTTGAATACCCTGGCCCGGCCACGCGCTGCTGTGGATAAGGTATAAGTTAAATTACATATATTATAAGTATATATTTTGTACAGGGAAATTATTATTTATGAAACATGGAGAAAGATATAATAGTTAGAAGTTAGATTATTACATTTTTACTTGATGTTAATTTATGGCTATAACCGGCTAAACGGTTGCAACGCCAATCACATACATCACAATTTATGAAAATGATTGATATACATTTTTGTAGAGTTTATATTATTACTTATAATTAAGTTATTAATTGATAACTTGTAACGTTTCTAAATGCGATAGGTAGGTTAAATAACAATTTATTTTTAGAAATAATATTTTGAATTATAAACATTATTAAATCAGCACTAACCGCTACAAAATATGGTTGGTTAATCTGTTTCTAGCTAAGACCAATAGATGCAATGATTTTCCCACACGTTACATACAATATATAGTTGGAAAAACATGAATTATTTAAATCATAAACCGAATGTTGTACGAATTGGAAACTGAAGCTTTTGGTGGGATATCGTAGATTCTGAAGGTATCATTAAAATACCGGCAATAATTAAAATTTTGCTTCAATAATATTTCCTGTGATATTTTTTATGATCAAACCTATACTACTCAAAGGTTTAATTTATTGTTTTCTGACGAAGAATCTTTTAATTCACTAAATGCTTTGCCAATAGCTGTTCTACGAAATCAAACATATGCGAGTTAAAATTATTCCATTTCCTTTCGTTTTTGTTGTTGTTTCTACTCTCACTCATTTAATCACAAGTAATGCATTTAGTATAATGAAGTAATTAATGACAAACAGTTGGCCGCAAATTCAATTTTCCCTTCAGATATCACTACTAAACTAGAGCATTACTCATACGCCCTGTACTTGCTGTATTTTAACACATATGGCAAGTCATAAATCTTCTTAGCTTGCACGCACACAACTTAATTTATCTGCTAGAATTTAAATGGTGCTATGTTTTCGGCCTTTATTATATGGTCAAAGGATTTGACTACATTTACGCGATTATCTGTTAAGCACATGCCGTCGCGTGAGTAAAACTGTAGCATGCAATTTGCATATTATGTGATTACGCTTAATTAATCACATTTATATATGTATTTTATGTTAGTGGTGTATAGTTTGTATATTTCCAAAAGTAAGAGTTTCGTTTCTTCCGCATTATATTTCTTTTATTTTTAATTCTTTAATGCACTACTTAAGTGAACTATTCTAGCACTTCTTAGGTTGGTCTTTCAATCACCAATTTCTTTAATCTAATTTTTGTTATTGAATTGATGTCACTATCTGATATGATGAATGTTGCTTACTTCTTTCTTTCCGACCTCTGTCTACAGTCTTGGTTCACAAAATTTCTCAACAAAAATAAAAATTGTTAATAATACTTATTTAAAAATTTTCAGTTTGTTTGCACAGCTATACTGGCTCCTAAGATCGAGATCACGCAGCGACATCTGTAATTCCAGAAAATAGAATTTTAACTAAATTCATATTTTTATTTTTCCTAATTATCTGCTTTAGAAAATTTTGCCATTAAACACACTTTATATTTATTATCATAAAACTCTGTTAAGAAAAATAATACTTCGGAATAGTGTCTTTTACTACCTCATTCATAGAAGATAGCCAAAACGCAGTACGTCTTATAGGCAAGCATCGTATAACAAAATCAAGACTCGAATTATAAGTTGCGTATACGCCCAGTACTACTTCATTGAGTTATCCATAACGTGGATATTACATGAACACAGAAAGCTTTCTTCAATTGTTGGGTAAACAAGATTTCAGAAAATAAAAACTGAAAGCAAAAGCAGGTTTTTTATGATCAAATAAACTTTAGCAATGTATACATTTGTAATATTGACTAAAAAGGTAAAAAAAAACAATTTTTAAAATATATTGTAGTTATTCAAGGTAGAAAATTTCCATTTTTAATTAGAAATAAAGGAGGAGCCTAATGATATCAAAAGCAAACAAAAATTATACTCTTAGCTTTCGAAACTTGTTCTAAGTATAGGTGCATAAAGTTATAACAAGCTATAAAAAGTATAAAATACTAATGGCAAGTAAAGAAAAATTACACTACACCAAGGCTTTTAGCTAGAAAATATTAGAGTTTCATTTCAGTTTTGTTGACGTGACAGTTTTGTTGACGTGCGCACGCATTTACCATTACGCTGCATGCCATGACACGCAGTAAAATTATCTGAGTTAGTAAACAACTGAATTATATTATTCCTGGAAAACTCGTAATACTTCTCTCCTCAGCGTTTGCGCTTGGGAATCCTGGTGGTGCTTACTACACCACGCGGCCACAATATTGGCGGTAAATGCAACCGCGAAAGCGTACTTGCATTAAACTCATGACTATTTACATATAAGCTGCCGACTACCATCTTTTGAGGACTTGAACCGCTAAAGCCTTCAGTATTTTCTACAATTCATTGAAAAACACCTTTCTCTCTGGCACATTGCGCGTATTTTGATCGTCATTTGTAGAAGGTGTTGTCAGTTTGCTCCTTGTCCTTATTTTGCATTTAATGGCGTCAAGTGGTTGTTAGAATTGAGCTCCATTGTAAATGTAGTAAGTAAATAGAGCTGCTTAATAGAAAACCTGTACAAGTAAGTAACCTGTAAATATAAGTATATAAATAGAAGAAATTGTAAGCCAAAAGAGATTGTTCGGAAAATCTGAATAGTGTGTTATTAGTTATTAATATATGTCAATAATAGACTTAACCCAGATCCAGAGGTACTGAAGTAAACACCAATTACGTTCAGTAAATATTAAATAAATTTTAACACTGAATAATACCACAATAATACATCCAGAAACAATAATACATCCAGAAACAAAACATATAAATGACCTTAAATAAATTTTAAATAATCCAAATTGACGTTCAGTAATGTACTGCTGCTGACGTACGCCGATGACATCGATATCATTGGAAATAACACCCGCGCTGTTAGTTCTGCTTTTTCCCGCCTGGATAAGGAAGCGAAGCGAATGGGTCTGGTGCTGAACGAGGACAAGACCAATCCTATCTCCTGTCATCAAACAAACAGTCAGCGCATTCGCGTCTTGGCCCCACGTCACTGTTGACAGTCATAACTTTGAAGTTGCAGATAATTTCGTTTACCTAGGCACCAGCATCAACACCGAAAATAATGTCAGCCTTGAAATCCAACGCAGAATCACTCTTGCCAACAGGTGCTAAAAGTAAAGCCCTCTCTCAATATAGTTCAGCGAATAAAAATACAGAGGAAGCAGAGGAAGAGGAAGACACCTTGTCGTTGGAAAGACCACGTGGAGAGCGAAAGTGGCGCCCTATCATCGATTCGGCTATAACCGGCGAAACGGTTTCTACGCCAATCACATACATACAATTGGTATTTCACTATGATAGGTACTAATTCATTTGAAATTAACGCTGGGTGATTAACAATTTGCATTTGTCATATATACCATATTCGTAAATATATTCCATTATGTGAATTCATAATAAGTATCAGACGATTATTTGCGGTATCTGTTATAGCAAATAAACACTGCATTTAACCCTTTCGCGGACACGTTGGCATAATCCGACACAACGAATGGCTTAAATTGGGACACGTCGGTATATGCCGACATAGAAAAAATGAAATAGGACATGTCGGCTCTGTCCGACGTCGAGCGTATCCGACGTGTCCCTATAACAAATCAAAATCCCTAACTAGGACACGTCGGTGTATGTCGACATCCTATAATTTTTTTGTTTTGAGTAAAAATTAAATATTCAATAAACCATAAACCCAAAACTGAAATCGGAATTCAATTATTGGTTTTATAAGCCAAATAAATGCATGTGTCATTCTGATAACATTTACGAAATTTCGTGTGTCCGCGAAAGGGTTAATATCACTTATACGCCCCGTTTGTATGATATTAACGAGTAAAACTTTTATTTGATTTCAGAAAATAACTAGCAATATATATACTTACTTTGTAACATTCATAAATTCTATAACTATGGTAGACAATTTTTTTCCTCACTCAGAACAGATTGAATATTAAGAGGTCGACCTTGGCTAGGTCATGTTGTTCGAATGACGAAAGCGCCCCAGCTCTGAAAGTTTTCGATGCAGTACCCGCTGGTGGAAGCCGATGAAGAGGGAGACCCCACTCCGATGGAAGGACCAGGTGGAGAAGGACCTGTCTTCACTTGCTATTACCAATTGGCGCCAAACTGCCAAAAGGAGAGATGCGTGACGCGCTGTTGTGGACTCGGCTATAACCGCATAAGCGGTTTCTACGCTTGTCAATTAGAAGAAGAAGATCCGTTAAATAATTCTTCCTGTATCAAGTGCAATTGTGTGATCCTTGGAAGTAACCTATAAAACAAATATTAATAAATAACTATTCGAAAACCATTCCAAAAAGACGTGCATTGTCAGACAATTATTAACGTTTTGATAAACAGTATATGCATCCTTTTAAATATGTATTACTCTATTATTACTGTTGTGAGTAAATAAAATTACATGTTAGTGTCTTTTAAAAATGTGTACCACAGAACTTGTTGATAAGTCATTTAATTTCAAACATACATATATATACATATACAAACGCAGTTGAATTATGTTGTTAAGACAGTAGTATGACTACAATAAAAAATTTACGAACTTGCTACGTGAGAAATATAAACAGTAGAAGAAATTGGTGCGGCAACATCTTCTGCGAGTAAATTATAATGAGCCATGCGTATAACAAAGACAGTAAATTACCAAAAAAAGGGTAAATATTTTGCCACTAATTTTCTGCCGCCGTTTGTGTTATCTTCAACAATTGTTTTGCCATAACTTTGTTTGCACGTTACGCGTCGATGCATAAAGCGAATGCCTTGAGGGTATAGCTTGCAAACACAGTTGCAGCAATATTACTTTATGCAAATGTAAATGTTTGAGTGTGTTGCGTTATTAAAATGTGTATAAATTCCTCAGAGACAAAAGCAATATTATTGCATTAAGTGAACTGCAGTCACTAAGGAAAAGCACACATTCACACATACTATAAAAGTTGCAATTAAGACACATATATATTTTCATTTAAAAAATTACAATTAACAATGCGTGAAGGAATTTTTTTATGCCGACTTATATATGAGTAAATATAAGTATTATATTATTAAGAAAAAATAAAATAAATATATTATATTTTAGCATCCTTCCAGGCGTAATACATCACCTATTAAGTTGTTGTATACTATTATTCTCCGTTAAATATTCATGTGATTTTAAATGTTATCGCAAATACGTATCTTATTTTACTCTCGTTATTGCTAGATAATTTCGTGCTAATTGCTGTGTTACTCAAAGTTTGTGTTTCGCGCTGTTGCAAATAAACCAAAATCATCAATTTAAGCCACCTTTTCTTATTTTTATTAACCCTAACTTGGTCACTATTTACATATGTAAATATTCGATTTTTAAAATAGCTATTATTTTCACATTTTCGGTCCTATAGAATTACGATTCGGACTCTGTGACTATTTTTTGATGTTTTTCCTGTGAATAGAAAAAAATAAAAAAATAAAGTTAATTTACCGTAACTTTTTTCAATTTTCCCATTTTTTCTTCATAATCGGGCACTATTTACATATGTAAAAAATATTTTTTGTTTTTGCGTTTTTAAAACAATACAATTTATTTATTTATTAAATTATGTGCTTATAAATAAGAAAAATAAGGAATACATAAGAAATTGCAAATTTAGTTTTTTATACGTAGATTGCATTTTGTTTGCACTTTGCTGCGTTCGATGCAAACCTGTTTTTTGCACTGGCCACAAACTTTGCTTGTTGAACGCTTCCTTTTGCATTCTTCTTGATAGCACATATAGCAAGCACCTTTTATTTTCGAATGCCCACGATCATCTTCGTCTGGGACAAAATCATAATTCCTTTCGCTATGCAATGCATGAATAGGTACACCAACAATGCACCCAATTGCACTCTTTGATGGAAAAAATGAAATGACACGAGGAATCTGGGATCTTTCCAAAATTGTTGACATACAAAGTTGTTCTGCTAATTGCTGCAAAAACAAACGACGTCCACCTGTTTTGATGAATAGTACAAATATAAAACGTTCCTATTTACTACAAATGTTATGAAACATTTTCTGTATATATTATACTAGCTTTTTACCCGCGGCTTCGCCCGCAGTGGAGTCATTAAATAAGTATGAGAGATAAAGGGTAAGGGTATAATAATAGAAATTAGTCAATATGATAACTAAATTTGATTGTTTGGCTGAGATCAACAATTTTAAAAAATTACTACAGACAGAAGTTTCAACACTTTAATATATGCTTATTGAAATGCAAACAAATGTTAAAATATATTTCACCGTAACACAAATAAATAGTTCTGAATTCTAACAATTTAAAAAAATAAAATACAAAGTATTAATTTTTTGTAGACAATGTTATAAGTTTTCCTGTCGCGTGCAAATTTGTGTAAATTCCTGGCATTGGATACACGTGAACAGGCTACATAAAGATGACCATGAGAGAAGCATGGGTTTTCTAAATGCACTCCTGCTACCTGTAATGTTTGTCCTTGTGCCTTGTTTATAGTAACAGAAAAGCTAAGCTTGACGGGAACCTGAATCCTTTTAAATTAGAATGGGAGGTCAGTGGGAATAATTGGTATCCGAGGTATTATAACACTATTTCCCTTACCGACACCTGTTAAAATAGTAGCCAAGTATGTTTTGTCCCAATTTTGTTATCCGAAGCTTTGTTCCATTACATAGCCAAGGAGCATCTAGATTTCGCATAAGCATTACTGGTACATTTAGTTTCAATTGAAGTTTATGTGACGGTACACCCGATAGTTCAAGTGAATTTAAAAACTCCACAGGATATGAAGTACTTAGTTCCGTATCCATAATTGTATCCATTGACAAATATTCCTTCATTTCTCCCTGAACCTCGTTTGGTGCTAATATTGCTCTTGCACACTACCACTGATCACTACACAAATTTTGTTGTAATTCCGGAAAAACATTAGCAATGAGATCCACATCACTTTCTACTAAATTACAAAATTCTCTTGACAGTGATATGTAGCCTTCAGCGTCAACGTCTAAACAACCATCATCAATTTTCAACAACATTTCTGCGTAAAGTCCTGAATCCACGTCATTATGAAGATGCACACTCATATTCGTTTTCAGGCGGAGTTTTTAACTGTCGACCATAAGCTTGACGATTTAATGCACGCTTGAATTTCATCTGCTGGTGTCCCCCTCTGAATCACTGGGAGGGTTTGACGGAAATCACCAGCCAATAAAACTACCATGCCTCCCATTATATCTGTACTATCTCGCAAGTCCTGGAGGGTCCGGTTTAAAGCTTCTTGTGAGACATTGTACTTTCATCCCACACTAAAAGATTGAATTCTACCTCGTGAACTATTTTTACTAAAATTACGGATGGGCGAATCTTCCTGTGCCAAATTCAATGGTAATTTTAAAACGGAATGTGCCGTACGACCGCCGTTTAATAGCGTCGCGGCAATACCTGACGAAGCTACGGCAACTGCTATTTTTTGGTCTTTTCTGGCGGACATTAATAATAAGTTAAGTAAAAACGTTTTTCCAGTTCCTCCTGGTGCATCGAGAAAGAAGAGTCCACCACTACCGGAGTCTATTTTACGTAAAACTTGATGGAAAACATGATTTTGCTCTGGAAGTAATTGAGGCACTAATTCTGTCACTTGATGTTGCAGTGCTATGAAATCATAATCTAGCTCTCGTGCAATTCCATTATCAAAATCATCCATATTGTCTCGTCGAGGGCTCGACATTCAAAAATCATCTAATTTTTTTTTTTTTTTATATAAAGTACCCTATGTTGCTTCTAGTACCTTCAAGAGTATACGTACAATGTTTCATGATGATCGGTTCAGTAGTTTTTGCGTGAAAGCGTAACAAACAAACTTACATTCGCATTTATAATATTAGTAGGGATAGGTCGCAAGTGCTGAAATGTCCAGAATATTATAAAATAGAGCAAGTGGCCAACGATGTGTTTTGCGTTTTGTGGAATACTGCCGTAGCATATATATGTGGGAACGGTAGTGCGACCCATTACTAGAAGTGGACGCACATACAACAACATACAGCCCTGAAAGATAGCGAGTAGAGTAGTACAATAACATGCAACTCTGAAAGATAACGAGTAGAGAAGAGTAGCGAGAACAAGCGGGTAGGATAAAACGAACGATCTCAGAGTTGGAATAGACGCGGACGCGAACACACGGCACTGGTAACCTTTTTAACTTGTTAAACAAATATTCCTAACTTTTAAAATAAACGTTGTAATGAACTATTTTTAAAACAAACGTTGTAATAAACTATTCTTAACTTTTAAAATAAACGTCGTAATGAACTATTTTTAAAATAAACGTTGTAATAAACTATTCTTAACTTTTAAAATAAACGTTGTAATGAACTATTCTTGGCTTTTAAAGGAAATGTGGTAATAAACCTTTACGTTTTAAATAAACAAATCCACAAACCCACAAATTGGGGGCTCATACCGTGGAAAAATTGTGGATAAAATTTTAACGCGTGTTTTACTTATCGGTGACTGTACATGAAGCGGTAAAAGCGTCCGTAAGCGTCGATATCCCAACATTTTTTTTTTTTCCGTTAACTTTCATTGAAGAAGACTAGCAGATCACTCAAGCTGCGGGCGAGAGTGAGCTAGTAAGAACATATTGGTTGGTGTCAGTGAATAAGCAGAACGTGCGTTGAAGAAGGCTAGCAGATCACTCAAGCTGCGGGTGAGAGTGAGCAAGTAAGAACATATTGGTAGGTGTCAGTGAATAAGCAGAACGTGCGTTAAAGAAGACTAGCAGGTCACTCAAGCTGCGGGTGAGAGTGAGCTAGTAAGAACATATTGGTCGGTGTCAGTGAATAAGCAGAACGTGCGTTGAGGAAGGCCAGCTGGTGAGCGGCGGTGAGTAAGCAGAAAGGCGAAATCAACTAGAAAGCACAAGCTGAAACAAAAGCGGAGCGAGTGTACAACGTGAAGGCGTTCCGGCGAAAATACAAGTACAAAGCTTATGTGTGATGAATGAGCAGAACGGCGATTTAAGGAAAAGCAAAGGTA
Source organism: Zeugodacus cucurbitae (assembly GCF_028554725.1). NCBI lineage: Eukaryota > Metazoa > Arthropoda > Insecta > Diptera > Tephritidae > Zeugodacus > Zeugodacus cucurbitae. Next base: position 61,416,906 of record NC_071668.1, on the reverse strand, counting down.
TTTGCAGCAGCGAGAAACATTTCATTCAGAAGTAGTTTGTTTAGAAACATTGTAATAAGAGTAATTTGTTTAGAAATATCGTTATAAGAGTAATTTGTTTAGAAACATTCCATTCAAAAGTAGTTTGTTCAGAAATATTCAGATACCGTAATATTACTGTGTGGTGCCCAAAATATGGACAGACAAACGATACTGACGTTTAACGTCAGGGAACTGCAACAAGCACTCCGTGAACTAGACATATCCGTTACTGGACGTAAAGCGGAGTTGCAAAAAAGACTATTGTTGCACTACGGACATGAGACAATTACGGACGACAGAAATGACGAATCAGTTAGTTCCTATGAAGATGTACAAGACACACATTTTACGACCGCGGTGACACCGATTAATAGATCCACCTTTACGTTCAACGATATAAAAGAAAGTTTAACACAATTTAGTGGAGATGATAATATTGATATCCGACAATGGATAAGCGAATTTGAGGAAAGCGCAGTAGTAGTAGGGTGGAATAATGTGCAAAAATTCATTTATAGCAAACAACTGTTAAAGGGAGCCGCCAAATTATTCATTAGAAGCCAACGAGGCTTAGTGAGCTGGGAACTCCTTAAGCAAGAACTGATCAGTGAGTTTGGGAAAAAATTATCGTCGTCAGAAGTACATAATCAGTTAAGAAGTCGTAAGAAGAGGGTAAACGAAACGTTTCGCGAGTATTTGTATGTTCTTACTGAAATTAGCAAACCATTAAGCATTGATACGGAGAGCTTAATAGCATATTTCATTGAAGGTATAACAGACACGAAACTAAACAAAGCGGTTTTGTACGAAGCAAAAACAATTGAAGAATTAAAAGAAAAAATTGAAATTTACGAAAAAATTCATTGTAAACCAGTTAGGTCAATACAGAATACCGGCAATATTCCTTACAATCAAAAACATACAAAATCGTGTTTTAAGTGTGGAAGCTCTACACATCTCATTCGTGACTGCAGCAGTCAGCAAACAAAATGTTTCAAATGTAATGGCATAGGACACAAGTCTTTCGAGTGCAAAAGTGCTGAAAGTATAAAAGTAAAGAAGGAATCAGATAAAATTAATGTTGTAAATGTTACCGGAAAAATAAGTTTACCTGTAAAAATAGTGAAAGTAGGTGGGCTAAAAATTGATGCACTGGTTGATACCGGATGTTGTTTGTGTTTAATTCGGCGTGATGTTTTCGATAAAATTAATTTTGATGGTGAAGTGACCGATGACAAAAGAACTTTGTATGGCGCCTGCGCAAAAGAATTTTCAACGTATGGTAGTTTCGTTACAGAATTGGAAGTTGATGATTTAAAATTCTTACAGCAGTTTCACATCACCAGCGAAACTGATATTCCATATTCGGTATTCATAGGCACATCAGTATTAGATAAAGTCAACATTAATATAAAGCCAGAAGGAGCGAAATTTGTAAAGAGAAACAATATTAAACCAGAGGTAGAAGGAAAAAGTAAAGAAAACAGAATGGAATTACTACATGAGTTTGAGGAGTTATGTTTGAATGTAGAAGAATATAGCGATAACGTAGTTATTCGGGAATTGGTAAATAGTTATAAGCCCCAATGTATTGAAAAATGTCTAACTAAAATGAAAATCGTTTTAAGCGACGAAGTACCTGTATTTCAACGTCCACGAAGACTATCTTTAGAAGACAAAAATTTCGTAAACCAGCAAGTAGAAAATTGGTTAGAAGCTGACATCATACAGCCAAGTTTTTCAAATTACGCATCTCCGATTGTTATAGTAAACAAAAAAGATGGGTCAAAAAGGTTGTGTTGTGACTACAGGTTGTTAAATAAGAAAATCATTCGAGATAATTTTCCGATGGCACAGATCGACGATGTTTTAGATAGGTTGCAGCAAGCAAAAATATTCACAACGTTGGACTTGGAAGATGGATTCTTCCATGTACCTGTAGCCGAAGATTCGATAAAATATACAGCATTCGTGACCCCAGATGGGCATTACGAATTTAAATACGTTCCATTCGGTATATGTAACTCGCCAGCTGTATTTTGTAGGTTCATAAACTATGTTTTTAGAGACCTCATAAAAGACGGAACGATTTCTATATATATGGACGACATCATTATTCCTTCCAAAGACGACGATGAAGGGATAATGAAACTGAAACGAGTTTTAGAAATAGGATCACGATACGGTGTGCGTATCAAATGGAAAAAGTGTCAATTTTTGGAGAGAAAGGTTAACTTCCTCGGATACATTATTGAGGCGGGAACAATTAAACCTTCTAAAGAAAAGATTCAGGCTATTCAAAATTACCCAATACCAAGTAACAGAAAGACTGTTGAACGATTTATCGGGTTAACTTCTTACTTTAGACGATTTGTGAGTGGGTACGCATCACTAGCAAAGCCTTTAACAGATTTACTTAAGAAGGACAGCACTTTTAAAATAGGAAAAGAACAGGTAGCATCTTTTCAAACTTTAAAGAATGCCTTAACCACATCACCGGTTCTTCGGTTGTACAACCCTCATGGTGAAACCGAGATCCACACAGATGCATCAAAATTTGGATATGGGGCAATTTTTATGCAAAAGTGTAGTGAAGATCAGAATTTTCATCCAGTACAGTTTTTAAGCAGAAAAACAAGTCAGACAGAAGAAAACTATAGCTCATATGAGTTAGAAGTCTTAGCAGTCATTACAGCGTTAAAAAAATGGCGAATCTATCTAAAAGGAGTAAAGTTCACAATAATTACAGATTGTAACGCTTTCACGCTTACGATGCGTAAAGAAGACGTACCCCCCAGAGTCGCAAGATGGGCTCTATTTTTACAAGAATTTGACTACCAAATTGTACATAGGTCCGGATCTCAGATGAGGCATGTAGATGCTTTAAGCAGAATGTATTGCCTACAGATGGAAGAGACTTTAAGACATCGATTGTTACAAGCTCAGTTGAATGATGATTGGACGAAAGCTGTTAGGACAATATTGGAAAAGGGTCACTTTGAAGATTTCTATATCTCTCATGGAATTTTATGCAAAGATCCTTCTAAAGAACTAGTAGTTGTACCTTGTTCAATGGAAGAGGACATAATAAGGACAGTGCATAGACAGAATCACTTTGCTGCACGTAAAACACAAGAGTTAGTAGAGAAATCTTATTATATTCCACAGCTAGGACAGAAGATTGTTCGAATAGTAGCCAGTTGTATAGAGTGCATTGTAGCAAATGCAAAAATGGGTAAGAAAGAAGGGTTCCTTACCCCGATTCCTAAAGATGATCAACCGTTAGGCACTTACCACTTAGACCACTTAGGACCTTTGACGGCTACTGCAAAACGTTATAACCACATTTTATCAGTTGTAGATGCGTTCTCTAAATTTGTCTGGTTGTACCCAACAAAAGATACTGGTGCATTAGCAGTGATTGATAGGTTAGGTAAACAAGCAGCCATTTTTGGAAACCCAAGAAGAATAATAACGGACAGAGGTGCAGCCTTTACCTCCCAAGTTTTTAAAAACTATTGTAGTGAGCAAGGAATACAACATCTATGTATTGCGACGGGTGTGCCGAGGGGAAACGGACAGGTGGAGCGCATCCACCGAACGGTAATCCCAATATTGACGAAACTGTCTTTGAACAATCCAGATCAATGGTATAAAAACGTCGACAATGTACAAAAATGTTTAAACAATTATCCAAATCGTAGCACAAAGGTATCCCCATTTAAACTATTAACTGGACTTAACATGCGTTTAGAAAATCAGGTAGACTTGAGCGAATACATTGAAAACGAAGTAATAAAAGAGCTAGAAACCGAACGTGAACAGATTAGAGAGACTGCTAAGAGAAATATTAAAGCAATACAGGAAGAAAATCGGAAAAACTATAATGCGACTAGAAAAGCCGAACAAACGTATGAAGAAAATGAATTAGTAGCTATAAAGCGTACACAATACGGTCCCACATTAAAGATTAAGAAAAAGTTCTTAGGTCCGTATAAAATTATTAAAAAGATGAACCACGGTCGGTATGATGTCGAGAAGGTAGGTGAACATGAAGGACCGAATCGAACGACAACAGTAGCCGAATTCATGAAAAAATGGTGCGTGTCGTTCGAGGACGAACGAATGTCAGGACGGCCGAGTGTGGGAACGGTAGTGCGACCCATTACTAGAAGTGGACGCACATACAACAACATACAGCCCTGAAAGATAGCGAGTAGAGTAGTTACAATAACATGCAACTCTGAAAGATAACGAGTAGAGAAGAGTAGCGAGAACAAGCGGGTAGGATAAAACGAACGATCTCAGAGTTGGAATAGACGCGGACGCGAACACACGGCACTGGTAACCTTTTTAACTTGTTAAACAAATATTCCTAACTTTTAAAATAAACGTTGTAATGAACTATTTTTAAAACAAACGTTGTAATAAACTATTCTTAACTTTTAAAATAAACGTCGTAATGAACTATTTTTAAAATAAACGTTGTAATAAACTATTCTTAACTTTTAAAATAAACGTTGTAATGAACTATTCTTGGCTTTTAAAGGAAATGTGGTAATAAACCTTTACGTTTTAAATAAACAAATCCACAAACCCACATATATCCATTACGTCAACACCTCCTTTCGTCTCGTTGTAAAATAAAATAACATTGGGTTTTTGCTTTATACCCGAGATGGTGTCGTCACATGGCATTGTTGAAAGTAAAACAACGGCTTTGTTCTTTTTGGGAACATAGGAGCAAATTGTCTTGTTTTCTCCATATCCAAATATGCTCGAATGTTCCAACCTTTGCGGGGAGGGCTTGAACTCCGAGGGCAAGCATGCTTTGTTTTTTTTCATGGTTCCAACCAAAGACAATTTCCAGCTTGCAGGTGCATCTGCAAGTTCAAGACTTGTAAAGAAGTTGTCGCATGTGACATTTCTTCCAGTATTTTTGTACTGTTAAACCAAATCTTTAACCACTCTTTCTCCTTGGTTTTTTTCTCTGTCACTGCCCGATTTACCAGTATAAATTTGACCAGTCAGAGGGTAGTATGATTTCGCATCACATACCCACCATAGCTTTATGCCGTATTTGGCTGGCTTGGATGGAATATACTGCGTGAATTTGGTTCGGCCTCTAAAAGGAAAGAGCTGTTCATCTACAGTTATATTTTCGCGTGGTCTGTAGTTTTGGCGCAAATTGGCGTTAAGCATTTCGAAAATTTCGGAAATTGGTGCAGCTTTGTCTGTTAAAGATCGCTGCTCTCTAGTATTTTGTGGATCAAAACGAATAAATCTTAAAATTAGTTTGAAACATTTCGCTGATATAGCTGCCCGATACAAAGGAAATGCATTTTTTTGCCAAAGTGCTTCAAGTTTCTCATTGCTGGCATTATGAATACCAATAGCAATTAGTATACCATAGAATGTGTTAAGCTCCTCTTCTGATACATCTTCCCAAATATATTTTCTAAAGATGATGTCAAACATATTTCTGCATGCGGATAGAAAGGCTATAATAATTATAATGTTAACTTACCTTGCACTGCTAGCGCTTTTACGGAATATCAACTTCTCTCTAAAACTTATCAACTTCTCTTAAAAGTTACTCTCTTTCTCTCTCTAATTATTAGATTTTTACGGAATATCAACTTCTCTCTAAAATAACATATAAAAATGTACGTATTTACAAATGTAAATAGTGGCCGAAATCGTAGTAAAAAGTTGGTGCCCAAGTTAGGGTTAACTTAAACATTTTTATTGCATGTCTTATAATTAGGTATATACGAGCTAGGGGAAGTTATGAACCGATTTTAACGATTTTTGGTAGAGAGACATACTATTAGAAGAAAAAGATTCCCTATCAATTAAAGTTTAGTTTATTACACTATCTTCATTGGTTCGTTATGTATTATAAAGTGAAGGAATAAGATGGTATTCAAAATTGAGTTATATGGAAGATAAAATGCTATTTCTTCAGCAAAATTTAGGATTTCTGATGTTATATGACTATTTGGTATAAAGCCCAAGGGATGCTTAAAAACCTATTATAATATTCGGTATATGGGAGCCGTAGTAATGACCAAATTTTACACATTTTTGGCATAGAGTTGCATTAGAGACTTATTTCTTAGAGATTTAGCAATATTATCGGAAAAAATACCCTTAGGTACTGAGTTTTCAAAGCCCCAGATACCGAACTTGGAAATGAAATAAAATTTATAAAATTTGTGCGTATCACTCCATCAAAGATTACTAGTGTTTCAAATTAAGCATGGACTCAGCACTATTTAAAAAAATCAGAGCTGCACTAGAAAATTACATGGTAAATGGTGTAAAGAAGAAATTTAATTCGTTGCCTTTTATGTTAGTACTGAACATTTAAAATATATTTAATACATACCTTTTCACTTTTAAATTCTAGTAAGTGTATTTTTGTGGTTAAGCGCTACAACCACAAAAATACATTAAGTTCTTGAATTTTTGTTAATTATATTTGCATACGGTCTTCAAAATCAGTGTAACGTAAACATACTATTTGTACGCTAAATGACATAGTAATGTTAATAATTGACAGACGAGTGTCAACATTTCTTTTTGTCTGAATGTTTACGTAATGCATATCTGTATATTATATATGCGAATTTATGTACGTGCATACTCCTAACGTCCGTTTTGGAAACAAGTTCAGCATTGCATTGGTCAAAAAGTCCACAAACACGTGTTGGGTGGAATCTTTTATTTTTTATCCTTCCGTTCTGTATATAGTCCTTGCAGTAGCATCATCGTCCTCAACATCATGAAATTGCTACAGATAATTCTGACGTGGCATGTGACGGATATAGAGACAGCAGCAACAACGTTGAATTAAAAATTGAAAGAACTTCTGTCTAGATCACTAAAAGGAAAAATAATATCTCAAAAACTGCTCGACCAACTTCAAGGAAATTTGGAACACAATACTTTCTTGACAAATCGACGTTACAGATGTAAAATCCCATAATACAGTTACCATAAAACACAATTTAGATTAGAGGTGTGACATTGTCCATTCAAAAGTTATCGAAATCGGACTATAGCTTTCCAAAACCCTAGATATCGAACATGAATACCTAAGTGCCTAAGAATAATTTCAGTAAATCTGTCACGTTTTCTAATGAAATTGAAATTTTTCTTCTAATGATGTGTCTCTGTCCAAAAAATAGGTAAAATGGGATTTTAACTACCCCCAGCTCAAATGTACCTAACATGTGGGTTTTGAACATCCGGTGATGTTTATAAGATATACATACATACATATGTATGTATTACGGTTTATATGTGCTATACCGTTTGATGTGAACGTATAATAGTGGATATAATGTAGCTTTGTAAATATGTATTATTGTTTGCACGACATCTATCCGAAAAAGGTAGGCACAAATAAACAAATGTATGAAAAAATTCCGAACATGATTGCGGGTAACTGAAATAACTGACTATTGCAACACAAGTACAGGTAAAACAGCAGAAGTAAAGTATGAGTGCAAATATGTCATCGTCATCAGTAGATCGATATTCACTTTATTGCTTGACAATTATTCCATTCAGTATTGAAATGAATGCAAACTCAGATAAGCATGCGTAAAAGCTTTTATGCACTCTTTCATATGCATTTGCATGCTTCCGTCTTCACGTATATGCTTCTACGTGTAGTGTGTAAAATTTATGGACGAGCATACAACTATGATGTGGAAGGTTTGGCTGATTCGCTTTTGAACGCATACATTTGTGATATGCACAATCCTCTACATTCCACGCATTTAAACGATTGGTCGCCACGTTAGATGGTCACTCATTCCACACGCTTACCTGTTCCTCTCAACATATCCACTTCATATTGTGTTGTAATCGATTTCTGCTAAGTAAGTTTTGCAATCATATATAGATAGTATATCTACGTATATCTACTAATTACACATGAAGGCAGATCCACATAGTAACGTAAGGGCAAAAAATGAAAAGAAATTAAACAAGTAAGGAAAGGGTAAGTTCAGGTGCAACCGAACATTTAATACTTTTACAATTTATTGAAGAAGTTTTATTAAGATAACACACAAATTTACCCATAAATTCTGGATAAAGTTTAATAGAATAACGAAAATCGTCATATATAGATATGAGGGCTGAGGTAATTCCTGAACCGATTTCATTAATTTTCACCTGCAAGGTACACTACATCCTAGACTATACGCTCACTTTATTTTTCATATATGCAGAATAAAGCCCACCGTTGTTTTGTAATACCTATAATCAGGTGAGAGCTAGGAGATGTTATGACCCGATTTTAATAATTTTTGAACAGAGACACACTATTAGAAGTACATTAAACTGAAGTACATTAAATTATCTGAGAGATTTACCCATATTTTCGGTTAAAATTTATTCTTAAAAAAAAGTTATTGTCCGTTTTCGACAATTTTTTCACAAGCGAGTGATTGAAGCCAGAGATGATATGCACTATTTGGGTAAAGTTTTATTTCGCTATTTTCATTGGTTCCTTTTGTATACATTATAAAGGGAAGGAATCAGATGGAATTCAAAATTGAGTTATAAGGAAAGTAGTCGTGGTTGTAAACCGATTTCGCCCATTTTATATCCACGTTATAAGGGTGTCAAGAAAATATTATATACCGAATTTCTTTGAAATCTGTCGAGTAGTTCCTGAGATATGGTTTTTGACCCATAAGTGGGCGATGCCACGCCCATTTTCCATTTTGTAAAAAAATCTGAGTGCAGCTTCCTTCTGCTATTTCTTCTGTAAAATTTAGAGTTTCTGACGTTTTTCGTTAGAGAGTTAACCCACTTTTAGTAATTTTCAACCTAACCTTTGTATGGGAGGTGGGCGTGGTTATTATCCGATTTCAACTATTTTCATGGTGTGTGGTGGGTACGTAAGAGAACCGACTGCAGAACGTTTAGTTTATATAGCTTCATTGGTTTGCGAGATATATACAAATAACCGATTTGGGCGCGACCAGTCTCGTGGTGCAAGAGTGAACATGCGATAACATGCAAACAGAAATAGTGCCATTTGAGTTGGACAGCCTTATGAAAGTATGTCCCCAATGGCTTTCACAAAGGGACGGCTACGTTTGGTGTAAGTGAGACTTTTTATGCGTTGGCATGTTCGTCTCATGACCTACTAGCCAGAAAAATGTACAACAGAAAGTAAAATGACAACAGTTTTCGCTTTAAACTATTAATGAGTTCACCGAAAAACATGAATTCCAAACGATAGTCCAAAAATTTAGTTTTCTTATGTCTGAACTGAACTGTCTGAACAAAAATTCAAATATATTATAATGAATAACATATAAAAACAATAAAATAATATCAGTTAGCCTGCTTTCGCTGGAGTTTGGAGTGGCGTATATGCAACTTTTAATAGACAAAATTTTTAGTTACGTATACAACGTGGTGTGGCATAATCTAGAATGGTTGCTAACAACATATGTAAATATAAGCAAATACATACATTCTTACATTTTAAATATAATTATTCTAATTCCAAAGTATTTTAATTTTGCTTTATTAGTACAAACCATAATTGGAATTATTTTCCCTATGCTCACATTATTATGTAAACTTTTTCAATTTTACCATAATTTGAAAATATTTCCAAATAAAATAATTAACAAGTTAGCAAGTAGTTGCAAAATGCACTGAAATGCTAATTTCATTTATAAGGGCTGAATATGAAAATCTACAATTTGGTGTCTTGGTGACAACTGCGATTTTATATTCACTTGTTTTATTACAATTTCTGAATAGCAAGAAAGTTTTTGACAACATTAGTTGCCAATTAGTTTTAATTTATCTCGAGCTATTACATACATACGATACATGTATATATGTACGAATATATTAAAATTTAAAGCAATAATTTGATTGTCTATGGTGGTCATATATATATATCATATATATATAAAATTATAAACAATTTTAAGTTCAAGGGTAAAGCTTAAGGGAGGCAACAACTTCACCGAGATTAAAATTATTTGTAATTTGTGGTCAGTGCTGTTCGTTCTAGTTTTTGTTTGTATATCGCATATAATATGAGTCTTATGTGCGTGTGTGCCGATGTACATATATATGAACACAGTTATTTTGATTGTTTTACAGAAAATTTTTACATAAACTACAAATGTACTACTGAATATTCCTTCGACATAGTTACCCTGCATAGGCTCGTTTTATATAAACTGATTTCTTTATAATTTTTACACGACCGTAAGGTCATCTAATTTCGGTGGAAAGTGTATGCAGAGTAATTTGAAACATTATGTATGAAAAGTAAACTATTGATATTTCTAGTAGTAAATAAATTAGGCTATACAATACTATATTGAGGGATTCAAACAAAATCCAAAACTGTGTTATACGTGCAGTAGGTGTAGCTGTAAACCGATTTCGTCCAATTTCAAATTTTGGTTAAATTCTTCATTTTTTGTTTAAAAACTTTCTTGGAATTTATACTAAAATACTTAACTTTTCATTTACTACAACAAAGAAAGCATACATTAAACTATTTCACCCTACTCAGTTCACTTATACTTCTGCATAAACACCAGTATATTATTTTCTTTTCTTCAATCTCTTGGGAAAAATCTTTGCAAATTTGTATTGTTCAAGTGTCTCTAAGGTCCTTTTGAATGGCCGCCAGCACATTTCCTCAACGTACCACTCTTTAAAATTACTTTAATTTTGATAAGCTATCAAATGTTTACCACTTTCACACATTCGAGCGAAGCTATTTTTGCACCATCTTTGATTTCTTTTTATATTGGTTGTGAATGAATATGTGTTTGTGTGGTTTGGCAGAGAGCAAAGCGAAAAGTATTGAATTTCAATTTTATTTTTTCTTTTAGAAACTATGTGTTTAAGCAAATCTAAAGACGTAAGAAAAAGTAAGTAAAAAAAAGAAAACATTTTACTAATATTTTTTAGCCGGGTTGTTTGCCAGAAACATTAAGGTTATATAGTTAACCGATCTGAACAATTTCTTCGGAGATTATATTATTACCTTAAGTACTAATCCATGTCAAATGTCGTGAAGATACCACGTTAAATGCGAAAATTTTCCATACAAGCCATTGATTCCGATCGTTCGGTTTGTATGGCAGCTATATGATATAGTGGTCCGATATCGGCAGTTCCGACAAATGAGCAGCTTCTTGAAGGGAAAATAACATTTGCAAAAACGATATCTTAAAAACTGAAGGACTAGTTCGTATATATACAGACGAACAGACAGACGGACATGGCTAAATCGACTTAGCTCAACATACTGATCATTTATATATATAATTTATAGGGTCTCCGACGCTTCCTTCTGGGTGTTACAAACATCGTGACAAACTTAATATACGCTGCCTGTTCAGGGTATAAATATTCTTATTAATATATGTTTTGATTTGTTATTACAAATATAATCCTTATATCCTTATATTAGAGTGTGTGATATTTAAAAAAGCAAACCCAATTTTTATATTTCCAATATTCTCAAAAATATTTATGGTGAATGAATATGCAAACCAATATTCAAAGCATAGCACATCAAACTGCAAACATTCAGACCAACGAATTAAAAAGCAAAGCGAAGCTTAAAGAAAACAACAAAAAGCCTAACAGCAATAAATGTGCGCCAAAATGCAATCGACAACGATAGTGTGTGATTGCTAACCGCTGTCAGCCGTGTTCAAGCGCGACTAAGCGCCGTAACGCTTCGTTGCTCAGGATGTGCAGTTATGCTTTCGCAGTCAAAGATGTCATCACTAAGCGACTCAATGAGTTGTAACCCGAACCGGTACATAGTGAGCCAAACAGTGTGGCAAAGAACACAGTACAACAGTAAAACCAGAATTTAGGGTTTGTATACATATGTGCCTAAGTATATGTATGTATGAATGTATATAGATATGTAACTTTATAGCTGTATTTTGAAACGTTTTTCATTTATTTAAAAAAATTGGGGCTCATATATTCGCCATAAGATCCATTAGAATAACAAAATTCGTTATATAGTATACTATTGGGGTAATTCCTGAATCGAAACAATTTTATTTTGAATTAAATTTTCTAAGATATCTCATATATTTACCGATAAACCGTATAGTTGGTATCTGGGTGCTAAAGAGAGTGTTCGCCCGATTATGCCTATTTTTGGCGCAGAGACATGATATTATTTGGAGAACATAAGTATTCCATTTTTCTCTCTCTAAACTCTTTATGTCACGTTGCTTGCATGAAAAGTTGACTACAGCCATTTAACTCCCATAAGTTTGTTTTCATTCGACCACTATCGGTTTTTCTGTTTTTCTGTTCATATTGTCCATCATACGAGAATATATATATAAATCTATATGTATGTTAAGTGTGTATGTATTTTTTGTGAATTTCCATTTTGGTTTTCGCAAATGAAGCATTTCGGTTGCAACGTTCAGTCCTGATGCTTTTACGATTTGAGTGGATGTTTTTAAATAATTGCATCGCTCACTGATGAACTATCTCCATATCTCTTTCCACTGCTGTTGTGTTTGTTTTGTCAACTTCTTCTACACTTTGCTGTGGGTGTCACTTTTTGATGACTTTCTCCCCTTTCACTTTCACTGCTGACTACTATTTGTACGAATATTTACTCACTTTTATAGCATATATATATATATATATATATATATATCTTAATATATAAAAATCACGGATGGACTCCTAAACTACTGAACCGATTTTAATGAATTTTTTAACACTGTGTGCAGTTTGGTCCAACTTGAAAGATAGGATAGTTTATAACTCTACTTATAGTCGCATTATTTATTTATTGCAAATTATTTGTTTATTATTAGCAAAGAGCTATCCACCAGTTGGTGGCGCTAAGTGCGCTATGTTACAATAGATGGCGCTACATTTCTTTATAAATTTTCATGGATTTAGGCTGTCAAAACAAAAGCTGCCACTTGCTAAAAACATTAAATGAAAATGCGTTGTTTGAAGTTTATATTATTTGGATGTGAGTACATTCATTTGAATATTTGTACGTTAGTTTGTGGTTTGTCTTAGTTTTCTAGCGCTTTTGGATACATATTTATGCATTTGTATATTCATTTATACGTGTGTGTATATATGTGTGTTTTTTTCATAAAAATATTTCATTTTCAATATATGTTCGATTGTGTGTGTAGATAAAATTTGTCAGTACGTGTATACTTTTTCTGTAGTTGGCTTTGTATATTTTTACATTACCGCAAGTGTTTGAATATATTTACGATTGTATGTATATTTTCTCATTTGTTGGTTTGTGGGTGCATATCATAGCTGGCTTTTGAAAATTTTTACATTGCGGCAGGTGTTTGTTTATATACGTGTAGTTGATTGTATTTTTTGAAATTTGAATTAGTTTTTGTGGAAAAAAATTTGTTTGAGCAAGTGTTTTTTGTGTGACGTAATTTGTTTCGTCATTATGGTTGGCGATCCTGTTGAAAATCGATCAATAAAAATCACACAGCAGGACAATACTCTCAGCATTATTTCAGATCTACATCGCTCATTTGACACACTTCAATATCCTCTAATATTTTGACAAGGACAGGACGAATATCATATAAATATATGAATTTTAATACAAACTATACATTTTATAACTATATTCCGAGGTAATAATTTAAATGTATTAAAAAATAAAAAATATATATATATATAAATATGTGTATATATGTAAATAAATTATTCACAGCAAAGCGTGCCCGGGTTTACTAGTGTATATATATATATGACTGTTCTGATGTTTTTGTGTATGGGTTTTATTTATATGTTTGAATGCGGTTAAACAATGGCTGAAAAAAGGTAATTAAATGTCCGATGCACTTTCAGTTTCTTGACTTTTATATACATATTTAAATACTGGCCAAATTTAAAGCTGACGTAAATTCATGTTTAAGCTGTCCTGTGACAGAATAGTTTTGGTTGTGGATTTATCAGATATAAAATGGTTTTTTATTTAACAGAGACTTCAAAGATCACTTGCTTAATTAAACACTATTCTTTTAATTTAGTATAACAGCGTTTTTAGACAGGAGCTAATTGATCAATTAACCGGCTTTTGTTATATTAAAATGCTTATTTAGATCGATTTACCACACAAAATAATATAAACATTTATTTTTAATTGAATTTAAATCGACTTGAAAATCTGTTCTTTTTCTGCGATGGCTGACTTTTTTGAAAAAAAAAGGCTGCGGTAGATGTGGCTGCTAAAAAATATTAATCATTGTAAATGAACTAAAATGTAAGCCTGTCTAGAAAAAATTAAATTTTGAGAAATTTTCAGGAAGCAACTAATTAACCTGCCAATCACATATTTCTGACAGCGTAGATTTTCTGTTCGGTTTTGCTAATTCACGGTAATTTTCTGCGTTTCGTCTGTCACTACTTTATTCTCAATTGATGTTCTTTGACCAAGTTATTTCGCTACAGCTTCACTTTGTATTTGTCCGTTCACGAAAGGATCTCCAGCGAACTGCCAGCATCACTTACAATTAGTTGATTTGAATGTGAAATATACTAACAAAAGTGTTTTACACTATCTGCTGCGTTTGATGTTGTACTTGTTTGTTAATTTATGTGCACTGAATGCAAATGTTGTTCAATTGTTGGGAAACGAGTGAGATTGATAACTTTCCAAAAAAATATGTTTACCCTCAACTTAATTATTTAAAGATAAGTTACATGAAAAGTAAATGAACAGATAGGCATCTAGCAAAGGAAAGGCTAAATCAGTACCTGAATAATCCATTATATGTTTTTCCAAGTTGGCACTTTGTCACTCTTTAATATAAAATGTTATTCATATGCTAATATAGCTCATTAAAGGATGACTTGAGATATTTCTATTACAACTTTCATAAGTAAGTTATGTAAATATATGTATATAGACAGCTCTTGGCAAAAAGTTGTCACAGAAGTGCTTCAGCAGTTATTGGAAAAGTAAATTTTTAGTTATTGTTTTTGATTTTAATATAATTCTTAAAATGTAAAATCGTTAGCAAGGTGTCACTATTGACCGTTACATTTATTTTCTTCTGACGATCTCCGCACTTTTATATTACATGCGTCGGATTGGATAATTATCTATATCTCCACAATTCACTTTTTCAATAGAATTTGAAGATACAAACACGACGTTCCAGAAATTATACTATGCCATTATCTGAGCGCACAGCTGTCAATCGTTCTTCTGCGCCCGCGTTATAAGCATAACTCCTGACAGAAACATCTAAAATATAAAAAAAAAAATATGTGTTTTAGTTAAGACCATAAAGTCGTGCTTGAACGAAGGAAAGAAAAAAAGTAAAAATTAAAATTTTGGCATACATTTGTCCAAGATAATTAAAATTTCGGTCAAAGTTGCTTGAACATTTAGTTGTAATTGAAAAAACACCTGTGTCGAACACCTGTGCAGAATTGTATCAAGAGCGGTAAAGTAGTGTTTGAGAAGATTTGACAACCGAGAAAAACGCGTTTAAAGTTTTGAGTAACAATAATATCTGAGCCCACATCTTCGAAAGTCTGTATCTCCGAAACTCCGAATTCGGATCGACTTTAAAATTTAGGATAATATTCTTGAGATGTTTTAGAAATTAATAAGCACAAAAAAAATCCCGTGTAACCCCTTCACTGGATTTATTAAGAAATTTTTTTAATTTCTTATCGCATTTTTCTTTTTCGCGTTTTTATTGTGTGTATGTATTGCACAAATAATACAAATACCAATTGTTGATACTGGGTTTGTTGTGGATGCACTGTTACCCAATTAATGGCGGTTTATAATATCCGTGCGATATTCTCTTTATGCATGCATGGGTAACCCCACTCATTTTAATGTACGTCAGTATGTGTAATTGCATTTGTTCATTGCTGTCTCTTTTTGCTATAAATTTGCTGTATATAAATTTGTGTGTGTATGACATTTCTTTTCTTTCAGCTCCACTATTTGCTTACGAGTAATGCAAATGATCCACCGTTTATTATATATGTACATGTGCTCGTATTCGTGTCTTTGTGCATGGGTTGCGTACGTGCGTATAACTGAGTATATTCAATATATGAAAGTGTGTGGGAGATTTGAACAAACCATAAATAAATAGATATAATTATAAATTGATATTTTGAGGGTTTGAAACGAGCACGAATTTTTTAATACAGAAATTAAATTTATTCAGGTAATACAGTGCGTATGATTGACATGTAGTGTTGAACTACACTCTGTCCGTACCCAGAACAATATAAGCAAAAAAAAAAAAGAAATTCACTAGATAAGCGAAACTGGTTGTTGCACACTGCAAATACTGACTATTGATGCATTGATTTCAGTCAGAATTGAAATATCCATTGCACTCCATTAAATTGAGGATTTTTCAACAATTTGGTTTCGACTCCTTCCATAAGCTTATCTTTTGCGCTCTACATAACCGCTTTAAACTAAATTTATTTCGGTTTTATATAATAATTTTCTTGTTTCCTATTTGCACATTTGCGGAACAAATCGTGACCATTTGATGTGTATATAGGAATATGAATGTACTGAGTGAGAACAAAAAAGAGACATGAAATATGATGATGAAAAGAGCATAGAACATGGATACTGAAAAATATTAATTTATCGAACAATTATTTAAAAATTAAAAGTAGTTAGATGCAAAAGGAGTAAATGTGTTTAGTTATTCACTTAAACCCATAAACATGTACATATACTAGTTAGAGGGAATACTTAGTAATATTTCACTTTTCTAGTAGGGTACTATATGTATTTAAAAAAATATTCAACTGTTCCAAATAAATGTCTCTATTTATTTTCAATCTACTCTAATACTACAAAATCCACCCCTTCTTAGTAAAGATACTTTCTAAATAGTTGAAATCTTTACTTCCACTCGCACTATTCACTAATTTCCCAATTAAAAGAAAACAACACAGGTTGAGAGCAAAAACAAACGAGTTAAATAAAATGATTTGATAGTTTCGAAAGAAAACTTTGCCTTAATTGGCACCACTAACAACAATGTTGATTTCAACCTTTTTCGAACCGAATGTCGGTATTGATAGTACAACGCATAACACATACACTTGAGAGAAAATATAGTTGCGCGTAAAACGTGGGGCAGCCAATTAAACGGCGTGCACGTGAAATGCATACGTGTCGTATACGTAACATTTTCAAATAGTGTTGTAAGCATGCATATGACAACTAGAATTTACATATTATATATGTATTCCATATAATATGTAAGTTTTAGGTGTACTTTTAAAGCTATGAAGCTACCTGTAAAGGTTTACACACACAAATTGAACGCGTGAGTTAAACAAAAAATTTAACCCACAACAATGCGCACATGATTGTTGTTTTCTGCTGCTGTTACATCAGTCGTATAAAATATACTTGTTTTATTGTTGTTGCCCAACTATTTTATTGCTAATTGTGCTGATGACTACTACAGCAATTCGCTACTATTTTCATTTCAATTGCTTTGCTGTTGTTCTTATGTGGAAAGCACTAAAGTTTTTGGCAACATTTGTTGCCAATTAGTTTTAATTTATCTGGAGTGATTAATGTGCTAGTTACTCGTACTCGCTGTTGTTTTTAGCTACTTTATTTATAAGATGTATTCATGTTGCATGCCAATATACTTAAAGTACAACTAGCACTTTTTATGCGTTTTGCCCGTTTTATCTCCAGCATCGCTGAATTTCACTCACACTAATATATGTTTAGCGTTTGAGCGCATACATGTACATACATCATATATTTTTCTACTTTTTTTGCATTTATTCACATAAAAATCTACACCTAATTGTGTGTGGAAGTGTAGATCAGAATGGGAAAAATAACTGTTATTAGTGTTAAGTTAAGTTAAGTTGTTTTTGTCTTGTAATTTTTGTTTGCGTAATCCATTTAATATGAGTTTTATGTGTGTTTCACATACTCGTGTAAATTTAATTATTTTATTTTTTAAATGGGAAAGGAAATGCTTTTTGAAATTAGACTATTACTCTCAGATGTTGATTTAAACTATACGATGGAGAAACGTGTATAATAAAATATTTCGCTGAGACTCTTTTGATGTTATACGTGTAATGAGTCAAATATTATTTTCTGTTTATTTTATCTCTCAGATTTGTAAAATGTCCGTTGGCAGAAATAGTGTTACGCACACTACTAAGACTTTTTAAATAAATTAAATTCTCATGAACATAAACTTTGGAGTGTTTTCGTGGAATGGTAGATAATATGAATATGTGTTCACAATATTTTAGTGACAGCATGTTTCTAAATTTACCTTAGTTTGTGTTGTTAGGTATAAATATGAGTTATAATAACTACAAACTATATTATCACATGAAATATATACGTACACACAAGAACTTGTTTAGCTGAGTCAAACGAGTTTTCATGTATATATAATATAATGTTTAGCAAGAAATGAGGTGGTATCGTGAACAACAGACGCTTTTGTCAAAGTGCTGAACTGCCTTAAGGAAGAAGCATAATACACAATCATTCAATCATAAACTTGTGCTATGCTGCATTTTATATCCCAATATTTCTTTGTACTTATGTTATTTTGTGTCATATCAATTTATAATATTTGAATGGAATAACCTGACTTGTGATAAAGCCTCAAAGTCGAATCTAAATAATCCACCTAGAATTGAGCGTCAAATATAAAAGCACTTAGGAAGGATTGTGGATAGCTTGTGTTTGTAGTTCGCCAAAAACAGATATTCTGAAAATCAAACATTTTCGCCTGCCTAAATCCGGCCAAAAGGTATACTATTCAAACAACCAAATGCGCAGCCACTTAATGTATTTACATATATACAGCGTTGCTTGCATTGATTGAAGCAAAATGGCGCTGGTGAAAAGTGTTTTTCGGCTAAAACCTATAGAAAGTGTTACAGTGTTAAATTCAATGAATACTAAGCGAAACAGTATTACATTCTACGATAAAAAGCCCGCAGTCATCCACTAAATGATTGCCTGAGTGTGCTTTTATGTGATAGCTGTCATGAGTGAAAATAATTCGGTTTGGTAGTGCTGATGAACGTTTATTAATTCTTTTCGCTTAGTGTTTGGTTTTTGTAGCTATTTAACCATTGAACAAGTTGTATGTATGTTTTAAGCACAGCTATCTGCTGTTTTCGAATCACCTACCACTTACACATACCCATTTGCTACCTGTTGGTATGTAGGTAAGCAGATTATTGTCAACACATTGCATTATCGCCTCTCGTCCCACTGGTATTGTAACATTTTGTAGAGATTCATCAAATTTTGGGAAATCTATATGTATATGAGTTAAGAAACTATTTTTTGAATTATAAGCATAATTTTTGGCAAAAAAAATTTTTTATACTCTACTACAAGTTGCTAAGATAGTTGTATAGTTTTGTTCACATAACGGTTGGTTGTAAATCCTAAAAGTAAACGAGTTATTCATATATACCACACTGATCAAGGTGACGAGTAAAGTTGAAATCCGGATGTCTGTCTATGCGTCCGTCTGTCCGTGCAAGCGGTACACATGTTCCTTGGGACCATAAGAAGGTTGCTTTCGTAAATCGGTTCACAACCACGCCTACTTTCCATATACCAGAACTTTGAAATCGATATGAATCGTTTACTTTACAGTATGTAAGCACTAGTGAAGATATCGGAACAGAACTTTGCACAAATATTGCATTTATAGTGTGGCATTGCCCTTCTGACCATAAGGTTTCAAAGTCCCATATATCGCACATGAGGACTTTTATGCCTCTAATAAAATGTTTACCGTAACTATAGGTAAGTGTCTGAGATATTTTAAAGACATTCGGAGGGAATATTTGTCTTCTAATAATATGTCTTCATGCAAAAAATGCGTGAAATCGGGTCATAAATTCCCCTAGCTTCCATATACCTAATTTTAGGGTTCTCAAACTTTCCATTGGCTACTATACATATGTATGCCGAATATATGGGTCAAATTGTTTGTTATTTTAATAAAATTAAATATATAAATTGCGAGAGTATAAAATGTTCGGTTACACCCGAACTTATCCTTCCCTTACTGTGTTGACAACATATCAAATGTCAATAAGATTTACTTTCTGGCATTACAATTATCTTTGAGTGGTATATGTACATATGTCTTATTTCTATATAGGTACTATTGTAACGGGTGATTTTTTTGAGGTTAGGATTTTCATGCATTAGTATTTGACAGATCACGTGGGATTTCAGACATGGTGTCAAAGAGAAAGATGCTCAGTATGCTTTGACATTTCATCATGAATAGACTTACTAACGAGCAACGCTTGCAAATCATTGAATTTTATTACCAAAATCAGTGTTCGGTTCGAAATGTGTTTCGCGCTTTACGTCCGATTTATGGTCTACATAATCGACCAAGTGAGCAAACAATTAATGCGATTGTGACCAAGTTTCGCACTCAGTTTACTTTATTGGACATTAAACCAACCACACGAATGCGTACAGTGCGTACAGAAGAGAATATTGCGTCTGTTTCTGAGAGTGTGGCTGAAGACCGTGAAATGTCGATTCGTCGCCGTTCGCAGCAATTGGGTTTGTGTTATTCGACCACATGGAAGATTTTACGCAAAGATCTTGGTGTAAAACCGTATAAAATACAGCTCGTGCAAGAACTGAAGCCGAACGATCTGCCACAACGTCGAATTTTCAGTGAATGGGCCCTAGAAAAGTTGGCAGAAAATCCGCTTTTTTATCGACAAATTTTGTTCAGCGATGAGGCTCATTTCTGGTTGAATGGCTACGTAAATAAGCAAAATTGCCGCATTTGGGGTGAAGAGCAACCAGAAGCCGTTCAAGAACTGCCCATGCATCCCGAAAAATGCACTGTTTGGTGTGGTTTGTACGCTGGTGGAATCATTGGACCGTATTTTTTCAAAGATGCTGTTGGACGCAACGTTACGGTGAATGGCGATCGCTATCGTTCGATGCTAACAAACTTTTTGTTGCCAAAAATGGAAGAACTGAACTTGGTTGACATGTGGTTTCAACAAGATGGCGCTACATGCCACACAGCTCGCGATTCTATGGCCATTTTGAGGGAAAACTTCGGAGAACAATTCATCTCAAGAAATGGACCCGTAAGTTGGCCACCAAGATCATGCGATTTAACGCCTTTAGACTATTTTTTGTGGGGCTACGTCAAGTCTAAAGTCTACAGAAATAAGCCAGCAACTATTCCAGCTTTGGAAGACAACATTTCCGAAGAAATTCGGGCTATTCCGGCCGAAATGCTCGAAAAAGTTGCCCAAAATTGGACTTTCCGAATGGACCACCTAAGACGCAGCCGCGGTCAACATTTAAATGAAACTATCTTCAAAAAGTAAATGTCATGAACCAATCTAACGTTTCAAATAAAGAACCGATGAGATGATTTGCAAATTTTATGCGTTTTTTTTTTAAAAAAAGTTATCAAGCTCTTAAAAAATCACCCTTTACCTCAGTCTCGAGAGAACATAACCAGCATCGAAATTAAGCCTTGTTATTGCTATTGTATTATGTAGATATTTTTACTTTACATGTGAAAATGTTTTTTATTTAGTTATCTAATTTTTACTTAATGACTTGCAAATAGCGTTTTTTGAGTTGCTCCTATATGAGGCATCTTACATTAGCAGTTAAAACCGAAACCACAACTGCGACTGATCTTTTTTTCACTTCAGAAGTTTATTAAGAAAATTGGTATATTTGCAATAAATGGAAAAAATAAAAACTAAAAAAGTAAAAAAAAAATATAAAAGCCACATTTTGGTTGATCAAACACTCGTGAAAAACTCTCCGCCGTCTATCAACGCCTGTACAATGCTTCAATGGATACATTTAACTTACTACCACTCACAGCTGCTAGTGGTAAACGCATACATATAGCCGCGAAACGAGGTGGCTAGAAGAGAGTGTTTCATTCAAACATTCACATGTGCGCAAGTTGAGTGGGATGCCGTGTTAAGCAAAACAAATAAAACAAACGTGCTACATGCAGATTCAACCATATAAATAGTGTCGAATGCAAGAACAAAACCGGAATGCACAATGCATATGTGGATGCATCATTTTTGCTGATGCTTCGAATACGATTGTTATTGTTGCTGTTATTGTCGCAATTTTTAGGTAATAAACTTGATTTCACGCTACACTTTCCACGTATGAGCCCAACTTGAGCTGTATATAAATAAACGAACAAATATTGCCGGCACTACCTTCATATACATACCATATGATAGCATATCCCAAGGCGCCTAAACCAACTGTATGGTTTGCCATGATAGGATCAACTTCCGTTACGGAGAAGAAGCTAATACAACGACTATTTGTGGTACAAAACTAAACAAATGCGACTGTCATCCTTCAATGGATACATTTCGCTTACTGCCACTCACAGCTGCTAGTGTAGTAGTCTTGTAGTTAAAAATGTTTTCTGTATGCAAATTTGTTAGAAATTATCAGTGTGTCTTATGTCTATAAAAAACATACTAATTTCCCATAAGGAATTTATTGCATAGACTAAATTAAACGGTTGAAAATTTGTCAGATCACTATTAGCAATGATTGAACGATTGATGTCATTTCCTTTTGAAATTGAGTAAAATTTTATGATATTTTATTGCTCTAAAATGTGACTAAAATATTTAAGTATAGACAAAATAATTTTCTTAAGTTAATCTAAAACGTTGAATAAATACAAAATATTTAATGTGTGGGCAATAACCTATATAAAATACTAAAAATTTAGTGTATTAAAAAAATGTGTCAAATAAGTTTTCATAATACTAAAAAAGCGCCAAACAGATATTTAAGCAGGGTGAAACGGTAGAAAATAAGAGCAACGAGTAAACGAAAATAAACAATAATAAATAGCAGATGCCACAATGACAACAGCAACTGTTGCAACGCAGAAAAAAAAACAAAAAGTAAACAAAATGTATGTACATATATATAAAAACTTAAAACGTCACAACAGTCACCTACTTGAACTGTCACAAAACAAAAAGACCAATTAAAGCAGATTTATTTATTGTATCATATTTTTTTTGTATCTACATCATTAGTGGAGGGCCGCACTGCAGACTAACAACAGCGGTGGTATTTGTAAAGCCTAAATTTCTGTTTTGATATAGAGTGGTTGTTCATGCATTTTATATATAAGCAAGTATATTTGTGTGCAATGTATATATACATTTATATATATATCCTCATTCTGATTCCTTCTATTTCGTTGGATTCAGCAAATTTGTATAACTACCTGACGAACATGAATCCTGCTTTGCCAACACAGCACAGTCACAATGCTCTGTACATAGCTCTCTACATGCAGCTTATATTAAAAAAAAAAAGTAAAATCGCGTTGATTTATTACTTAATCGTGGACAAAATATTACACTGTTGCCTTCTACTCTTATTTATTGTGCTTTTTTTGCTTATTTGTATTTCCATATATCTTATGCTTTAATAATAAATTTTTTTGCAACTCCCTCGCCTTCTAATGCACATGAAATTCTTCGTTTTCTAAATCGTGCTCGTTTTTAATATTACTTTATTTACCGGTGCCAAAGGTGTTTGTTTAAAATGGGGCAGACAAGCGAAAGCAGAAGTGAAAAAGTCACATTTATCATTATATATTATTTGAACAAATTTACAATTATTTTGTAGCAATTTAAATTGTATAAGTTGTGTTTTCTTTACAACTGTCAAATATTACGAGTATATTCTGCAATTGGTTCTTTAGTGGGGATATGAACTGATGAGGTCATGTTGCTGTCAAATATATATAAACTGAAACTTCTCTTCTCCGCCTTCACTGTGTGAAGTGGGCTAATGAAGTTGCAAGATAAACTGTTATCCTTTTGCAGAAAAAAATAGTGAACTAAGAAGCAATGAAAAATAGTGCAACTAATACGATAACATTGGTCTTAATATATAGTAAATAATATAATATTTAATATTATTTATTTAACATTTAATTGCACAAAATGATGTAGCTGCCAAGAAGAGGCAAAACATTATCCACACATAAATATGTTCAACACAATTTTAGCAACATTCGTGATGTGATAAACTGATGCATGTTAAATTGACTGCTCTTAACTAAATGCAAGTTATGTTAGTATGCATATATATACGAGTGCGAAAAATAAAGCCAGAATAAATGAAAATTTCATTAGAGTTAACGCGCTTCAGTTTCATAAGCAACTTTCAGCACACTGCAAACTCGCCGAAATTAAATGGACGACTTGTGCGAAACTTTTGTGCCACTTCTTGGTGTTGAAAGTTGCGTTACACTACGGTATGATGCCTCAACTTTAATAGGTCAATATTTTATTTCTGCGAAGTTATGTTGCAGTATAAATGGCAGCAACTTAAAGTGCTTTCACAGAAGAGATATTGGTAAACTGGAAAGTTATGATGACAATATGTCTGTCTGTCTTTATATCTGTATGTGCCTTTGTAACGCCACTTTGGGGTCATAAACTTGAGAATGTTGCATTGCAATTGTCGACAGCTTGCTTGCAGGATTCTGTATAGATAAAAGTTGTTACAATATTCACTGCATCGGCGCTTTACAAAAGAAAGAAAGGCCACCAATCACCAATAAAATCATTATTCTGTCCTGTTTCTGAAATAAAGCTTATACTACTTGTTTGGTCACTCTATCGCATGAGACAGCGATAGGCTTTAAATTAAATATTCTCTTCCAAAAGAATGCCAAGGCGTTATAAATTATTTAGAGCACTCGATCATCATTTCGGTTAACAACAATCCGAAGTCCGGTTGCCAACAAAAATTACTGTTGTATGAAGTGTCACTTATAATGTCTATTGCCTCATCCTCTTAGTTTGTGCTTGACCTATTTTCCTTTATAGATATAAATGATCATCAATTTTAATTTACATAAAAATATTCACTTCATTTTCCACCTTAACCCTTGTGTTCCCACCCGGGTACCCACCGGGGTGTATTTTGTTGAATAATATTTTTTCTAAAAAAGATAGGCTAAAATCCTCTTGGATCCCCATGGTTTAATCGTTTATCTAGCGAATTGTCCATTATAAATAGTTTAAATTTTTTTCTAACTTCAGAAATGTTACATTTGAGATTGAACAGGTTTGGTAAGAACACGTCTCTGCCACCCGGGTACCCGGGTACCCCGATAGAAGTTCGGCGCAGTTCGTGTAATACATTTAACAATATGAAGACGAAAAATACGAATAAAATAAATTTTTTCAATGAGTATTGGCTATATTCAGTAATCTAAAATGTATTTTGTATATTCTAGCATATAGCATCAAAAAACATTTTATTCATATTTTTCGCATTCAATTTTTGATAAAATTAAAAAGCCATCGTGGTAAATAAATCGTGTATTTATTGTTTTTACTTTACCTCAAAAACTGCGCTTTAGATAACTCCTCCATCCTTTTATTTATCTGAGGTATATAAATAAAATACAATTACACGCTAAAGAACTATCCAAACAGCGATACGTCTGGCTTCTACGAGTCAGTGACAGAAACTGAACTATGTATACAGCTTATATTCGTTTCACAGCATTCACGAACGTTCCTGAAGTACAAACCAATTCAGAGAACGACCTGTTTCCCCACCACTCAAATTTCACGGAACTGGCCTTCGCAGAATCGAGAAATTTACGCTAGAGCAGCGCGCGTTTAATTCCTGATTTAGGACTATGAAGGTGTCTGTACGTAATTTAGATGGTACTTTGAAGCAGAAATACCTTTCTAAAATGTCAATAAATAGATCTTGATAGTATGCACTCAATTAATTTTAATTTTAATATTAAATATATTCTCTCAAAATGTATTTATATTCGGTATAAAAGGCTCTAGAATAAGGAATATCATTATCTAAAGCTTTTAGAAGCTGCGGTAATTCTTGGACCGTTGTCACTAAGCTTTGAGGTCCTCTTGTTCGATATCACACGCAATGTGAACATTAATTCAAAATGGACGCATATGCATGCGCATGGCGTATGAGCAATATTTACATTGTCCTCTGCAAGCCGCGTTAAGCTGCCAACCAAATGATGAACAATATCATGTTTGGCATTAATTTCTTCACTACACTAATTTGATTATTTAACAGTAAATGTCTGAAAATAGTAACAAAAATAATTCATAAAGGTGTTTTGTAACTAAAACAACTCAATCATAATTTGATCTACTGGCAGAGCATATAATAGGTAAAATTTTTTATGAGGGCACTTAACTTAATAATGATTTATGTATAATATATAGTACAAGTGTTATATTCTTACCGCAATGCTGGCCACTAATCTCTTTCTGAGCAAGAAAATAAAAAATAAAACGAAAAATGGCCCCCCTATTCTTTTGCTCTCCCATTAATGAGATATTAGATATAGTTCAATACAGTAGTTTTCCGAAATAACAAATATTCGTTTTAGCGAAAACTGCTTAAGTTAAAAAAAAAGAACTTGAAAAAATTCAAAAGACATGTGCGAAAAAAATGAGTTCGAGAAAAATATTTAATTTTATAGAAAAGCTTGAAATTATTGATTAGCACCGTAGTCGGAATTGTATAAAGAAAATTAATTTAATTTTCGACTATATTAAAAAATAAAACCTTTCGAAAAATATGAGGTGCCGATTCAAAAAAGAAACAACCCGATTTAAATTTTTATTGAAAAACATACCTCTAAGTGAGTACTCGAAGTATCGAACGTAAATTCGATGTTCCGAAAACGACTGTACTTCGTTTCTCTTTAGCTTCGGATTATGTAAAGATTATTGCTTGGGTAATGCTTAAGCAATCCTGTAAATAATATGCCACTGGAATCTAATCATTACAATGTACATTTGGTTAGAGGCAAAGATGCGCTAGAAAATGGCGTGAAGTGCCGTGTGGAAAATACTAATTATGAGTAACCTACAATATTTAAAAAAAAAATTGGCAAAAATAAAACAATTTTCTTATTAAAATAAATCAAGGTTATCCATGTGGTCATAAAAAAATATATACGATTTCGGTGAGATTTTTTGATTGAATTATATTGAGTATTCTCATCATTGCCATAAACTAACCTAATAAAAAATACAAATTATCTACACCGTTAGACAAAGTAAATATGTTTACATTCTTTCTTTTGATTTAGAATATAAATAAAACCAAATAATTGGCTTTATGCCCAAACAAATTATTTTTGAAAATACCTGGGATTTTCCATACCTCATTGTACACAAATAACAAAACACAGCTTTATTATTCTATATACATATATGCTTGTTTGAACATTCATTAAAATTTCATACTTGACTTCTCTTGTCACCAACATGTGTCAGCGGGTTTTGTTGTAAAGAAACAATAATAATATCATAAATTATGTGTATATTGATATTTGTATATAATATTTATATATATTTAAATATTTGTATAAGTATATTCTCGCTTAGTAACAGATGTTCTTTTGTTTTATATATTTGCATATTTCTTTTGTTATTATAATTGCTCTTGCTGGTGATACTGCCAACAACGAGTCAGCCGTTTATGATATTACGGTTGCGTGATGCGGTTGCCACTGACAATTTGAAATTTATTAGAAAATATATTTTCACTTAATTAAAATTTAATTGGCCGCTTGTTATTCCAATTATTCCAATTTAAAATAATAATCTGTGTCATTTATGTGTGTAAATGATGTCCAACTTCAAATACTTGGTTTAAGAAAAATATTTAGTATAGAGTACATGGCAGAAGTGCAGTATATAGATTTAAACATACTCATTTTGATTTGCCATTTCATAATGAACGGACTTACTCCGGAACAACGTATGTCACCAATAAGGGCCCATTATCTGCAAAAAATTGTTTAAAATTGGACCTGTCGAGCCAGCCGCGACGGTCTCTTGCCGGAACTTATTTTTAAAACATAATGGCAACCAAATAAAATAAAGCTAAATGCTTGACCGTAACATTCAAGTATTTATTATTTCCAAGTTCATTTTCCAATAATTTTGTAGTAGTAAGATCGTGTGGTCTAAGCCCAAAAACGATTTCACGTGTATGAAGCTCTCAGCAGGGTAATGTTTTTCATTCGAATTTAGATATCTTGACATTCTTCTCATATGCTTCTCCGCTACTATATTTACTTTTATTGTCGAAGATTCGCTCATCGTCGATAGAATTTAACCAATGCACTATTTAAATTAAAGTTTATATTTAGTTTGTAATCGGACCTGTGATATTATGTCATCTGATCTTCTGCAATTATATGTGATATCATAAGTAGAGGTATGATGTGATTCAATTGATGTGTAGTGCTACTGCGACGCTTTAAAATTCAATGGAAGATTCTGAGAAAATTTCGCTCACTGTTTCTTTTTTCTCTTCTCGATACCCTGTCTGGAGCTTGCTATAATTCGGGTGAGACTATTTTGTGGTTTAGTAAAATGTGTAGACCGGTTGTAAATTAGTGTTCATTGTTTTTTGACTACTATTAATCATTTAGCTGAGAAAATATCCGCTTTTAATCAGCTATATATTTATTTAAATTAATATTCGGGTTTGGTGGTGAATGAGGACAAGACGAAACATCTCCTGTCATCAACCAAATAGTTAGCGCACTCCCGTCTTGGCTCCTACGTCTCTGTTGACAGTCATAACTTTAAGTCGTATATAATTTCGTCTACTATGGAACCAGAATTAACAACACCAATAATGTCAGCCTCGAAATCCAACGCAGAATCACTCTTGCCAACAGGTGCTACTTTGGACTGAGTAGGCAATCGAAAAGTAAAGTCCTCTCTCGACGAACCCAAATCAAACTCTACAAGTTGCTCATTATTCCCGTCCTGATGTATGGCGCAGAAGCGTGGACGATGACCACACCCCATGAGACGACTCTTGGGGTTTTCGAGAGAAAAATTTAGATCAAGATTTATGGTCTTCTGAACAATGGCAACGGCGAATACCGCAGACGATGAGCTGTACGCTGGCTAGGTCATGTTGTTCGAATGGTTGAAAACACCCCAGCTTTGAAAGTGTTCGATGCAGACCCGCTGGTTGACGACATCCACTCCGTTGGAAAGACCAAGGACCAAGGGGAAAGTGACCTGGCAACACAAAAAAATACTTATATTGAATATTTAAAGGTACAGAAATTCATATCCAATCGCGATTTACATATTCTAGTTGAAAATTAAAATAATTTATTTTGACTGTTTCACATTTTTCGCATTCGTGATTACAATAAAATATATTGAACGGTCCTATTCTTGGCTCATAGGCGAACCCTTAAGTTATCTGACATATTGATCTTTCAATTCATTTCCACTTCACTTTCTTTTTCATTTCAATTCATTGTTCGCATTATTTAATGTTTGTTTTCATAACTGATCATTAACATTATTCCCATTCAACCATTTTTATCAGCCTGAAATTTTTGTCAACCTGAACTTTTGTTATTTTTTATTTGTCTTCTCTTACCCTTTATAGCACTTTATTCAGTGGTTGTATTCATCTGTTCAACTCTGCTGCGTCACCAGCATTTTTTCCTATTATGTATTTACTTTGTTTGTGTTTATTGAATCATTAGGGTTATTGTTTTTATTACAATACTTTCTTGGTAATATAATATCAGTAGATATGACCAGTACATTCACAATGCTTTCCTTTTCTTCTTCAGAGAAATATTTTCATTTCTTATGAATTGTGCCCTGACTGCCTTAGCTATTGTTATGTTGTTATGGTTTTACTTATTATCTTACTGACATTTTGATGGTCAGCAATAATAGCCTGCCGACAGTTGTAGTAGTGTTGTAGAGGATTCGTGATAAAAATGAAACCTTCTGTTTGCTTTCACCATTACATTTTTTATACTTCATAACTACAATAACGAACAATTTATGAATTGTTATCGCATTAATAAGTTTATTTTTTATTATGCTGAAGAGGAAAAATTGCATCAACCAATTTTATGCCCAAGCATATTTAGCGAAAATTTATTAATTTGAAGATAAACTCTAACAGAAAATGGAGATGTGGCGAGTCTTCGCGGCGGATGGACGATCATACAGTGGGACACATACAAACAGGGATTTACGGATATTCAGCTGAATGGTATGAAGGCCACTTACCTAAAAATTCGAACTCCCTACTATAGATAAGATACTTATATCTTTGAAGCGTCCTCTTTGGTGTATAGAAGGGAGTCATTCCAGTGCTGAAATAATACAGTGTATTACGTAACTATGAAATCATGTACTTCTAGCGAAAAAAATGCTTTTATAATGAGCAAATGAGTTAGCAAACATGGTTTTAGAATATATTGCACTGAGTTAGGGCCTTTCATATTTATTTTTTCCTAGTCAAACGGACAAACGGATATTCGTATATTTTTTTGAGATCTAGAACTTGAAATAGACACATTCCCAACAGAGATGAAGTGAGTTAGCCTCTTTTGATTAAAATTCATTTTGACTTTTTTAGAAACGGGTTAAAGAGGACAAAGATATGAACGAAGAAACTAATATATTTCATAACCAAAATCCCACAACCTAGACTCGGTGCTTTGTATAGCAAGAAGAATGGGTGAACTGATACAATATTTTAAAATTCACTTGCAGTAAATAACCAGAAAAAGCTAATTCAGCAGTAACTGCGAAATGAAGATTAAAATAGTTAAAAATTAATATGCAAAAATCGTGCAACCACAAAACAGAGTGTGTAAATTACTTTTGGTTGTATATTTCAGACCGAAAAGTGCAACCAAAATTAAGCGTTGCTTATATTCTGGAGTATTCGAGATTTCCTTGAGTAAGAAAAAGAACAGCAGAACTGGTGTAGGGAATGAATTGGAATGCAGAGCTGCAGATAAAATAAAAACATTTTAAAATAAACTACTGGAGTGAGGGTCTCGCTGTTATTAGGAAGCACGTACTAAATACGGCGGTAAAGCAGCATTTAAGGACCATGGTTTAAATACCATTTTCACCATGCATACTAATTAGAAAGAAAGCGATTTACGCACGTATATAAGAACCCTTGTGGGTAAGAAAAAGGAAAAAATGTGCCAAGTGGTGCATTGTAGATTGTGCAACTGAGAATTCGTTAAGAATTAGTTCGGAGCGTTTAGCGACACAAAAATGAACACAAAAATGAACACAAGTGCCAAACGAAGGTGTTTTCAAAAAATAACGGTAATTTTCGCCATTCGTCTATATTAATGTTGTCGTTTTCAAAGTAGTCTCCTTACGATATTATGCACTTAGGGCATATTTTATTCTAATTGTCGAAACATTTCTCAAATTAGAATTTTGGGATAGCCTTTGCTTCATTCAGCAATTTCATCCATGTCTGTAAACCGACGACTCTTTATTTTGCGAAATAGGAAAGAGTCACACGGAGCCATACTTGCCGAATATGGAAACTGAGCCATACGGTATTGCTTTTCGCTAAGATTTCATGAACAATCAACGAAGTTTGAGCTTTCAACAAACGAAAATCAACAAGCACATAAAAACAGTGAAAAAAAGACAGCGGCTACACTGACTAGGTCATGTTGTCCGCATGGACGAAAACACTCCAGCTTTGTAAGTGTTTGATGCAGTATCCGCAGATGTAAGTCGCGGAAGAGGAAGGCCTCCACTCCGTTGGAAAGACCAAGTGGAGAGCGTCCTGGTTACACTTGGGATTTCCTACTCGCGCTGAATAGGAAGGGAAAGAAAGGAATGGCGCGCTTTCATCGATTCGGCAATAACCGGCTAAACGGTATACAAATATAATTTATATAATTTTTATTAAAAGCATTCAATCGTAAAAAGTAAGTGGTTGCCACATGTTATTTTTTAGTAGTAGGCTGTGAGCACTTTGTTTGTAAGGTATTAATATGACTCTAGTGTATTCTGCGAATACTGCAGCAGCATCATCCAGATCGCACTACTTAAGTCAGTAGTCTGCTTTAGAAGCCGAAAAAAAGCGTTTTTTAGCAATTTTTTTGAAAAGGAAGGAAATGAATACTTTAAACGGAATTTTAAGACGATAGTATACTATATTTAAGGCTCAAAAACCAATATTTATTATTAAAAAATATTGAAATTTTTTCAAAGTTGTAAGTATTTTTGTGGA
This sequence comes from Zeugodacus cucurbitae, assembly GCF_028554725.1. Taxonomy (NCBI): domain Eukaryota; kingdom Metazoa; phylum Arthropoda; class Insecta; order Diptera; family Tephritidae; genus Zeugodacus; species Zeugodacus cucurbitae. Next base: position 61,384,682 of record NC_071668.1, on the reverse strand, counting down.
GCGCCTCGAAGTTTGAAAAAAAAAATCACTTTTTTAAGAAAAAAAATTGTCTTTAAGTTGCAAAACAAGTAGTTTAAATAATACTTTTGTCCAACTTTTTAGTTCAAATAGGAGATAATTTAATACTGAAGCTAGATCACTTTGGTTTTTTCGATCGAACATATATTCTTTTTGCTATCGCCGGCATTGTTTTCTAACACTTGTTAAAATAAAAACTCGAGAAACGCGCTTTAAAGCCTGCCTGAGCATTCGCACCTGCTCGACGCTCGGCCACAAAAAAACTGCTCTAACTTCGAAAATATGTCGAATTGGCCTCTGGAATTTGAAAGACATATTCTTGGATGGTTTTGGAAGAGATTTAAAACAAAACAAAAAAATCGATTTTTTGAAGTCTGTACAGCAGACTACTGCCTTAATCTAAGTGAAGAATAAAATATTATTTAAATTACAAATACGTGGAAAAGCGAAAATATCACCATAACAATTTCTATCAATTGTCGTTACTTTTTCCTGGTCAAATGTAATAACGTTCACAGTTTGTTATAAAGTGTTTTTTTTTAAGTTTAGTACCGTATAATAAATAATTTACAGTGTTTTCTTTTTCGATGAAAATTCTGCCTTTTTATATTTCAACATTATAGACATGCTGCATTACCTTTTTGAATGTGTTCAATTTTTTACATGGTAAAAGAACAATAAAATGTCTTCTTATTACGCAGGCCAACTCTCACTCACAATTTGAAAACCCGAGCACAGGGCAGAATAAATGTTACATTTTTTTGCGAAAAGAAACCGCTATTAAGTCCAACATATACAAAAATTCGACTATACATACATCTGATTTCACAACTAAAATAAAAAAACAACTCATAGCAAAAGTCAATCATGAAAAACGATATGCAGCAACAAACTCTAAATGTTCAAATCAAATCAATTTAAGTGGATCTGTTCTGGTTAATGCTTCTATTTTATTAGATGCTCTTCACTTTTGTACATCGTACATTTAAAATATTTTTCCTACTAAAAAATTGAAATACTCTTCGCCATGTACAGCCATGTGTATACTAACGATAACAGATGTTCAAGTGCCATATGTTATTCAAACAAATTGTATACAAATTGCAGTAGCCCTTACCAAATTTATATTTTATACTGCCAAAATATACATATATGTATACAGGTATATAAATTTTATTAAATTAATTTTTGCCTACAATAACATTGGAAAATTCAAATAAAAACCTTTCAGTTATAATAAAATTGTATAATAGTCGTAAAATTATTTTTGCAAAAATATGCTGTGCAAATAGTCATTACTGTATTGAAATTGAAAGTAACTGAAATCAGGCAGTGAATTCGTTTGCACTTTGTTTAATTTATTGGAAAGGAAGTATAGTACTTTGGTGTTTAAATTTAACAAATTTGTGATTGGAAAGCTGAAAACTGTGCTTAAAATTATAGAGATATATTTTATTATTATTATCCACATGAAAGAAAAAAGCTTTTAGGCGTCATAGCTCATAGCTGCAACCAAGGTAGCAGTGTTATAAAACTACAGAGCAGCACGAAAAGGCTGTATGCACAGCAAGTGCATTCAACAACAAAAACATTCATAAATCAAAGAAACACTTTCCCTGCTCTAGATGTGTGTGTTCTTGACCGCCTCACCATTTGGCCGACCATATACATTCTTCAATCAGTTTGCCGGTCATCTGCGCATTTCCGTAGTCACCAGGTATGTCCTACATATATGCACGGACAGCTTGAAAATGTAAACTGGGTAGCTGGTTAGCCTACTACATCAACCGACATTGCAGCTAGCCAATTAGCAGCGTAGCCCAACAGGCATATGGTCGACTGTGGCTGCTCTTCATCTATTGTGTTGATCACACATGAATGTGCATTCATATAGACATTTGTTTACAACTCCTTCGGGAAATTAAAGTCTGCAAAATTATTGACAACAGCGCTGCCTCTTCACTTTCGCACTTAGTTACTCGCTTTCCCGCTTTTCATCTCCCCTTCCATTTTATTCCTAAGACTTTTCATTTTAATCCTTCCATTATTTTAAAGCCTTTCGCGTGGAGCCGCGGATTAATTGAAGTATTGCGAGTGCTCTGCATTTATGGCGTATAGCATTTTACCACTTAGTGAGTGGATATAAGCTGGTGTGAAGTGTGTACTCGTATATCTAGAGCTATTGCTTGTAATCCCTTCGAGCCTGGTGTATATAAAGGATTATGTACCTAAGAGAAATGAAAATCCGGTGCTTAAATATCTAATATATGAACAGGATTCTTCGAGAGCAGTAGTTTTAGTCGTGGAACGAACTGCAATTATGCTATTAATTGAGGTAAGTGTTGATATACCAGTTTGATAATCAAATGAACTCGACCTTTTGGTATTAGTAACTACAGTAGGTTGTAGTAGAGTCCGACCGATTAATCGGCCTGGGCTTCGGCTTCGGCCATATTTGGCCGATTCTTTCAACTTCTTTTGAATTACACTTACATTAATTTTTTTATTACTTTCTTGATTTCTTAAGACCGTAAAATATTAAGTCTTAAAACACAGTTTGATTCATATTTGCCTGAACCAATCATCACGATGTTAATATTAAATTAAATTTTCTACCAAATGCTGCGAAATTAAATTCTTTTGATAACTTGGTACTATCAAGATAAAGATCCGATGCACAAATTCGAAGTTGTGTAAAATTGGCTTATTTGGAACTGTACACGTTGTACAAACACCAGCGCAATCTTCAGATTTGAATGCAATTGAGAATCTGTGGTCAGTTTTGGAACGAAATGCGAACATACCAAATTAGAAATAAAGCCGACTTGAAAACGCCCTACAAACAGAACGGAATAAAATTGCTCCAAACTATACAAATAAACTGGTAGAATCCATGCTGAACCTAATGAAAGTAGTTTTTGATAGTAAGAGGCATACCACATAGTACTAATTGACATAAAAATTTAGTTGGATACTTAAAACATTGCAATGTATTTTTTTTTTTTTTTGTTACGGCATCATTTTCGCTGTGACTTGCAATATTATAATGTAGTTTGTTTTTGTTGTAGTTAAATAAAATAATTATAAAATCTGATTTTTTAAAGCATAAATTTAATGTGCATATCAGCCGCTGTAAAGTTGCATATACATTTTTTGATAAATGTGTTTAGTTTTCAAGTAATATTTGCTTTAGTATTTCTTGTACGGTTGCATCACTTTGGCTGTGAGCCACAGTATATTTTATAAAAATAAGTTATTTAGTTTTGAATATTAATTGAATTAATAAACGGCTTTATATTTACTTATATGTTTATATACTGATTTTATACTTATTTTGTGATGTTATTTGTTTTTATTTTTCTATTGTTACTATATTAGTTTACATAATAAATTTGTCCATGAAAGAATCGGCATCGGCATCGGTTTCGGTCAAAAATTGGGTGTCGGTCGGACACTAGGTTGTAGCAACTAAAAGTAGGCAATACAATACCTGCAAAGCTAAAATATATTACCATAAAAAAGTAAAAAAAATAAGGAAAATAATTGCAAATCGAAATTGTATTTGCAATGCTTTTGAAATAAAATTGGCAGTGCAATCTAATGTAGCATTGGATGTGTTTGTGGCTTGTGAATAGGAGAGCAAAATTGTGAGTCCCATGATATATGTATGTATATGTATGTAGGCATTTCGATGTAACGAACACGAATGGTGTTCATTGATGTGTGTCAATATACCGCAGGATAGTGCGGTGCTATGTGTACTCGTATGTACGTGATTTAGTGGCGCACTCTGCGGTGCAATAGCTCAGAGATAGATATGTTAGGTAATGTGTGTTCATGGCTAGTGTGCGTGAACGACACATTTTCGAGGCATATCTGGCGACAATGTTTAAAGTAAGTAAACTTTGTACATATGTATATAGTTTGTTAGCATGTAGAGTAGGAATTTGTTACTTGTACTGCTACTTTGAACAGCTTGTCTAGAGTAGAGGTAACACTCAGGCATTAAGCAAAAAACGCTTCTGATATTCTATTTAATTTCAAAATATCTCATTTCAAATTGAGTCCCGTAAAAAATTATAAAATTTCCGTAAAATTATCACTCTGTACATAATAAGTTAAAATGAAAGCAATGAAAACAAAACACCAAATACAAACGCTTATTACTATAAATAACGCGATAAATAAAATTTTATTATGCGCCAGCCATCGAACAACCGCATACAATTTTACGACTATCAATGGCTTTGCATATTTGCTGGGGACGAACTTAGCACTTCCACACTTGTTGTTTACTTAGACAAACGCTAGATATTCGAAAAGATTCCACTCAGTAGTCTTTGAATTCACAAATGTCATATATTTTATTTTTTATTAAACTAGAAAAAAATGAAGACAGTCACATACGGGTCTTAGTATATTATTACACCACTCTGGATTACAAATAAGTTGAATTCTTTTCAAGAATCTAGTGAACAAGCAATTTTCGAAAGTTCCTGGGAGATTAAAAACTTTATTACTAGTTTTTACTACTTAGATATTACTTCAGTACACGACATTTTGAACATTTATTCCCAATGAAATCCTACAAATTTTAATTAAGTTGCCAATGTCATTTTGTAACCCCCACCCAATCAATCAGAGATAAAAATGTTACAAAAACCAACATGTGGCAACACCTTGGCGCCAGTCACGATTACCTTTTGAAGAGGAACACATAGTCTAATATTGTCAGCTTTTATTACTACTCTGCCGCTAGTATTATATTTTTCACGTTCTCACTCTCACCAACATTTGCAACTGATTCACTAATGTCATTAAGTCAGCAGTATTTATTTTCCTATATTATATACATTAGTACTTGTGAAGAGATAGCACATGCCAAATGTTACTAGAGGCACTGTAACAAAGAATGTTAGGAAGAAAGAGGTATAGAGAGGATATATTTTGCATGATAACATCATTTAGCTTGACATGAAGTGATTCATTGACTCAGCAGTAGACATTCACAAAACAAACAAAATAAAGTTTGACTCAGCAGTAGCCATCCACAAAACCAAAAGTTTACAATAAAAATATCCTAAACATTGGTAGTGTTATTATTGTTGTTGTTATTCAATGTCAAACCAAGAGACAACATTCATTTAACTGACAAAAAATGTAAATGCCACCATACTTAAACTCTGAATAACTGACAGGTTGACAGAAAATACATATATCATGTTTTAAGTTCTCTGCCAATATCATGTAATATCCCACTTTGGACCACGTGATATCATTTGAAAGGAATTATAATCATTGTAAAGGAATTTAGTGAAATTATCAAAGAACACATCAAGATCGAAGCTTCAGAATTTCTTAATGTAGATAAAAATAGACTGATTCGATGAAAGTACATTATGATCTTTGGATCGTACAATTATAAATGCCTTTTACAAAAACTGTTTCACAACAACCTGCATTTATTCTTCTTTCATTACCTCTTTTTCCCCTTATATGACAATTGAAAGAACAGTGTCTCAGTTTTTAAGTACCTACATTTTAGTGATTAATGATGAATTGAGGAAAATATGTACAGTTCGATTGCAATTCATTTCCTTGTCGCAAATTTCATATGTAGGAATATTTTTATCCAATTCTTTCTCTTTTTCTTCGTCCGTTCAACGATGAGAAACATTTCCGTTTGCTTTGATTTGGGTTATCACTACCTCCATTTAAGTTATGCGGTCATTGTTTTATTAAAACTTATTATTTTGTTGATTTCTTGATTGTCAGTTGTAATAGCGGTGGGAGGTTATTGTATAAGGAAGGATGAGCGTTAAAAATATGCGGTTATCTTTTCTTTATTACAATTTTTGTTTTATGGATATGAGAGCAAATAATTTATGAATATTTATAGGATTAATAAATTTATTTTTCCTTACGAAAATAAATAATATTGTTCCAAAGATGTGAAGTGAAAATTTTTTAAATTGCAAGGAAAATTAACAAGAAGATTTAAGTTAATAGGGCCAGGAAAAATATCTCCATTATTTTCAGTCAGATGGGGATGTTGCTTGTAGTTGTAATTAAGTCGGGTTCCATTTTTCTGCTTTTAATTTTTAACAATCTTTTGATTTAACGTATTTGCGTCAGCTGAATTTGTGTCACTATGCTGGTTCATGGTCTTTTGGGATTTTAATCTAGTACACATTGTACGAAAACCATATGGCTGTCTATGGCATCAACAAGTTTTGAAATTGTAAGAGATATGTATGTATGTAGATGAGTTGAGGGAAATAATATTAATGACAGTTCATTAATATATCAAAAATAGGTTTAAATTTTCTTAAATTCTCAAACAGAACTTTGCCCGGTCTTTCATCCAGTACGTCATCTATATCAAACAATTGGTTATACGTAATTTCACGTAGAACTTATCCAGAACACTAAGGATCATATTTATTTACTTACCTATTTTGAAAAATAAGCATTACACAGAACTCGTCTATGTTCTTAGATGGACAGCTTTTTAAAATGTTTGAGAACACATATTACTAGTGAACTTCAATAAACCTTAAAACCCAAACATTTTAATTACGTCAACTAATTAAAGGGTGATTTTTTAAGAGCTTGATAACTTTTTTAAAAAAAAAAACGCATAAAATTTGCAAAATCTCATCGGTTCTTTATTTGAAACGTTAGATTGGTTCATGACATTTACTTTTTGAAGATAATTTCATTTAAATGTTGACCGCGGCTGCGTCTTAGGTGGTCCATTCGGAAAGTCCAATTTTGGGCAACTTTTTCGAGCATTTCGGCCGGAATAGCCCGAATTTCTTCGGAAATGTTGTCTTCCAAAGCTGGAATAGTTGCTGGCTTATTTCTGTAGACTTTAGACTTGACGTAGCCCCACAAAAAATAGTCTAAAGGCGTTAAATCGCATGATCTTGGTGGCCAACTTACGGGTCCATTTCTTGAGATGAATTGTTCTCCGAAGTTTTCCCTCAAAATGGCCATAGAATCGCGAGCTGTGTGGCATGTAGCGCCATCTTGTTGAAACCACATGTCAACCAAGTTCAGTTCTTCCATTTTTGGCAACAAAAAGTTTGTTAGCATCGAACGATAGCGATCGCCATTCACCGTAACGTTGCGTCCAACAGCATCTTTGAAAAAATACGGTCCAATGATTCCACCAGCGTACAAACCACACCAAACAGTGCATTTTTCGGGATGCATGGGCAGTTCTTGAACGGCTTCTGGTTGCTCTTCACCCCAAATGCGGCAATTTTGCTTATTTACGTAGCCATTCAACCAGAAATGAGCCTCATCGCTGAACAAAATTTGTCGATAAAAACATTTCGAACCGAACACTGATTTTGGTAATAAAATTCAATGATTTGCAAGCGTTGCTCGTTAGTAAGTCTATTCATGATGAAATGTCAAAGCATACTGAGCATCTTTCTCTTTGACACCATGTCTGAAATCCCACGTGATCTGTCAAATACTAATGCATGAAAATCCTAACCTCAAAAAAATCACCCGTTAGTTATTATTTGAATATTTTCATGTATTTATTGTGGTTAGTAATAAATATTAGTTAGTAAATCTTATGAAGAAACAAGCAAAACAGTATTACAAAAATTCGTCAATAATGTGAAAAGAAAAATAGTCGAAATGATAAAGCGTTTAAAAACTTATTTGCGGAAAATAATAGGAAAACTCCTAATTTAGCAGCAACTACCAAATGAAGAGTAAAATAATGAAAGATTACCATAAAACGCACATGCTACCACAAATTGGCGAATGTAAATTACCATACGAGGAAGTGCAAAAAGTGCAACCAAAATAAAGCGTTGCATATATTTCGTTGCACGGACATTGTGAGACTTCCATGAGAATGAGAAAAGAGGAAAACTTTTGAAAGAAATGAATTCGAGTGCAAATATTTGGAAAAAATAACTAATATTGAATATAAACTGCTACAGCAAGGGTATCGTCACTTATAAAGGGTACGTGCGGAATGCGAAAACCCGATTTAGAAGCTACGATATAATGAATAATAAATAAAGTTTGGTTTGGCTAACGACTTTGCAGCATTTACGTCATGCATATTAATATGAAATATGCAAGGTGCGACTGAATGGAATCAAGAAGTGAGAGGAAAAGAAAATAAGTGGCAATTTGTGGAGTGCAAATTGGAGTATGTGATCTTGATATTTGGCTCTATCACTCGAATGGGTTTCTCAATATGAGACATGGGAGCTTGAAACGTTAAAGGTTATTGATGTCGTTGCTATCTGATCGCGCGACTACTTATACTCGTATTGAAGGAACTTTAGTACTTTTAATAAAGCGATTTTTAGTGGAAGTTCAAGAACTACATATTTTTATTATCCTGCATAACCATATGTGAGATTTTATATATATATGTAGGAGAATTGCGGACAACACGATCCGGACAGACCTATTAAATGCAACTCTGAGTAAAATGCAACTTTGAATAAGGAGAACGCTTATTGACGCCGAACGAGAACGGACAGTTGAAAAGTGTACCTAATAAAGGAAAGACGTGTCGTTGCACCAATTAACCAAGTGTTTCATTTTATAAGGAAAGAATTCCTACAAATTTGGGGGCTCGTCGGGGATGAGATTTTAAAATTGAAGAGTTGTGAGCATAAAAGACTGTTTAAGGGGAGCGACTACAAATATTATTAATTAAACTTTGATGTGAAAAACTTGTGTTTGGGTGTGTGTGAGTACATGCACAGAATTGACTCACTTCAGAGAAAACTTTTAAACTTTAAAAATTAAAATTGTAATGTGTATTGAAAAGGTTATGCACAAAGAGGCCGTGAAAAGATGCAAATTTTGAAAATTACAAAGATTATTAATGAAAAGTAATATATAAATGTATTCAAGTATGTATGAACTTATTGCATCGGGAACATACGATTTTTCTAGAACTTTCAACTTTGGTGAAGTGACGGTTACGTACGAAATTTTGAAACGGTGAAGGCAATAAACACATATGTTAGAGGAGATCAGCAATCGTTAATAAAATCAACGAGACAGCACAGCGACGCACTGAGTAGAGAGGAAAAGAAACAGCAGAGATCAAAAGTTAACTAGAAATTTGAACTTAAAGTATATTTCGCCGCACAGGAATATACCGAGTAGTGTTGAAAAGAGACAGCAGAAATCAACAAGTGAATTTGAAGTTGGAGTATATTGGAGCCGCATAGCAATATACTTAACTGAAAAGAAAAGAGACAGCAGAAATCAACAAGTGAATTTGAAGTTGAAGTATAATTCGCCGCATAGCAATATACTGATCTGAAAAGGAAAATGACAGCAGAAACCAACGAGACAGCACAGCGACACACTGAGTAGAGAGGAAAAGAAACAGCAGAGATCAAGAGTTAACGAGAAATTTGAATTTAAAGTATATTTCGCCGCACAGGAATATACTGAACTGAAAAGAAAATGAGAACAGAAATCAACAAGTTAAAGTGAAATTTGAAATCGGAGCAGTTTTGCAGCACAGCAACATACGGAGAAGAAAACAAAATAAACAGCAGCATTCAACTAGTACCAGAAAAATTGAAAATTTTAGCAGAATTTGCCGCACAACAAATTACTGAAGAAAACGCATAAGTCACAGCAAAGCTCAGTGAATAAGTCCGAATAAAGAAATCGTTTTAGGATTCGCTGCACAGCGACTTATTGATATTCGTATCAGATTTAAGCGATATAGCACAAGGTAAAACTGAGAAACAAATCAAAATCCAATTAGAAAAATAAAAGGAAGAAAGAAGTATTTACTATTGTTCGTGAATTAGTAAAGCTGGTCATTTTTGTAAGAAAGCTGTAGTCAAAACAAAAAGTAAATACGTTTTGGAGCATATTTTGAAAGACTAATCGCTATTATATTTCTATTACTTAATATTACTACTTTAATCAAACAATAATAATTTTTAATGTATTCATTTTCCCCATAGATTCACAGAATATTAGAATATCATCGTACTTAATCGTACAAATAAGCATGTTTGCAATGTTTTAAATTCCAATTGGAGTAAATGTATGTAATATTTGTATTTCAGTACTGCTTTAATTTTTTCTATCGTGAATACATAACAAACGTTTATAACTCACTTTAAAAAACACGAATGCGAAAGAACAATATTTAATGTATATTAATAGTTATGTTTAAGTACACATATTTTATCACTTAAATAACTTGAAAACATTATATTTTACTATATCTATTATTTGTAACATATTGTAAAACATGGACAGTCAGACGATTTTAGCAATGACGGTAACGGCTTTGAGAGAAGAATTAAGAAGAGTTGGACTAAACCATACAGGACGAAAGAGTGAACTGAGAGATAGACTTTTGCGACATTACGAACTCATACAAAGTGATGACGAGGGGAGTGAAAATGAAAGTACTTACGAAGATATAGTTAATCCCTCAGTGGATACCGTCTTGGTCAGATCCAACTTTACCATAAAGGATATCGAAGGCAGTTTACCCTCATTTAATGGAACTGATTCCCTGGAAGCTAGTGAATGGTTACAAGAGTTCGAGGATAATGCTGTTACTTTGGGTTGGAATGAGCTTCAAAAGTACGTGTATGCAAAGCAACTGCTTAAAGGAGCTGCTAAGTTGTTCTTGCGCAGTCAGGTGGGCATAAAAAATTGGTCTTCGTTAAAAAATGCTATCGTTGATGAGTTTGGCACCAAATTATCTGCATTAGAGATTCATAGAATGTTACAAAATCGCCGTAAAAAGAGTAGCGAATCTTTTAGGGAATACTTGTACGCTTTGATGGATATAGCTAAGCCAATTAATTTAGACGAAATGAGTTTGATAGGGTATTTTGTAGAAGGTATTCCCGACTCTAAGCCTAATAAAATTATACTGTACCAGTCACAGACGATTAAAGATTTAAAGGAAAATTTAAAAGTTTACGAACGAGTTTATGGTGCGCGACAGTATTCGAACAGAAACCAATATGAACAAAATCCGCGAAAAGCCTCTGATGGGCAAGGAAATAGTGGCACAGTAAGGAAATGTTACAAGTGTGGAAGTATCTCCCATCTAGCGAAAGATTGTGGCGTAGATAACAAACAATATAAATGTTTTAAGTGCGGTCAAATGGGACATCGCAGTTTCGAGTGTGGCAGCAACGTAGGTAGACAGATAAAAACCGAGAGGGGTACAGTTAATGTGATGCTTGATTGTCCATATAGTAAATGTAGTGGACTAATTTTCAAAAAGATCAAAATGAGAGGTGTACATGTTGATGCTATGGTTGACACCGGGTCTGACCTCAGCTTACTTAGATACGATATTTTCAAAAAACTTAATTGTCCTCTAACAAATTTCGAAAAACGACGATTAGTCGGCATTAAAGAAAGCGAGTTGAACACTATAGGCAGTATTACAGAAAATATTAAATTAGATAGGGTTACAACACCGGTAACTTTCCATGTTACCACAAGCAATGACTTGAGATATGAAGCGGTCCTCGGGAATGATATTTTAAAGTTTGCGGACGTAATATTTTCAGAGGGTACTGTAGAGTTTAAAGAAAAAACTCTAAACAAAACCAGGGCAGTTGAGATAGAAGGAGAAAAACCCCAACGAAGTGGAGAAAAAGAGGATACCGGTAGTAAGAAAGCACTCGATGCGGAAGGCATCACTTTCTTAACAGAATTTACGTCTCTTTGCTTAGAGAAAAATTTTGAAAAAGTTGAGGACAATCCGCTTTTCAACTTAACTCATTTGACTGTAGGCTATCGCTCGCCTATAATTGATATGGTTACTCAGTACTCACCGGTAAAACAATCCCAATCACCAGTTGAAATGAAAATCATCTTGAGTGATGATTTGCCTATTTACCAAACTCCACGAAGAATGTCATATGCTGATCAACGCGTGATAGATACCCAGGTGACTGAGTGGTTGAAGGATGGCATAATTCAATCAAGCAACTCAGAGTACGCGTCACCAGTGGTGCTGGTATCGAAGAAAGATGGCACAAAACGATTGTGTTGTGACTTTAGAAAATTAAATGAAAAGATAGTGAGGGACAATTTTCCAATGGCACTCATCGATGATGCTTTGGAAAGATTACAGGGAGCCAAGATATTCTCTACTCTCGATCTGGCCAACGGATTTTTCCATGTGCCGGTCGAACCGAACTCAAAACGTTACACCTCATTCGTAACTCAAAGCGGGCAGTATGAATTTAATTTCGTACCTTTCGGAATTTGTAATTCTCCTGCCGTATTTTGCCGTTATATATCAGCCATTTTCCGAGATCTGGTGCAGCAAGGAGTCATCGTCATTTATATGGACGATATAATTATTCCAGCATCAAGCAATGATGAAGGGCTACATAAACTAAAAGTCGTTTTAAAGAGAGCCGAAAGTTATGGGTTGAAAATTAAGTGGCAAAAATGCCAATTTTTGATGAAGAGAATTCAATTTTTAGGATACATTATTGAAGAAGGGGGTATAAAACCATCGGACGATAAGATAAAGGCGGTACAAAATTTTCCAGTCCCGCGGGATAAGAAATCTCTTCAAAGATTCCTAGGACTTACTTCCTATTTTAGAAGGTTTGTGGAGGGGTATGCGTTAATTGCTAGGCCTTTAAGCGATTTGCTTAGGAAAGACACTCAATTTAGATTCAATGAAAAACAATGTATAGCTTTTCAACAACTTAAAGGGGCGCTTGCTGAAGCTCCCGTCTTAAAACTATATAACCCTAGTGCCGAAACGGAGATACACACGGACGCTAGCATGCACGGTTACGGTGGAGTATTGCTTCAAAAAGACAAAGAAGATCAACAATTTCACCCGGTTAGTTATATGAGTCTCAAAACTCGACCTGGAGAAGAAAAGTATCATTCTTACGAATTGGAGGTACTTGCCATTATACAGGCTTTAAAAAAGTGGAGAATTTATGTTATGGGGAAAAAGATTAAAATTGTAAGCGATTGTAATGCGTTTGCACTAACCATGAAGAAAACAGATGTACCACTTAGAGTTGCTCGTTGGGCTATGTTTCTTCAAGACTTCGATTATGTTATTGAGCACAGACCGGCTACAAGAATGAGACATGTCGATGCACTTAGTCGAATGACATCAATGTTCCTTGAAGATTCGTTAAATTTTCGTTTGAGAGAAGCACAACAAAGTGATGATTGGGTAAAAGCTGTATGCGCAGCTTTAGAGAAAAATATTTACGAAGACTTTTATTTGAAAAACGGTATACTGTATAAAGACCCTGTGAAAGAGTTGGTGGTAGTACCACAAAAAATGGAAGAGGAAATAATTCGGATAGGACACCGTGTAGGGCACTGGTCGGAAAAAAAGACCCGAGATTACTTGGAAAAATCGTTTTATATTTCACAAATAGGACCAAAGGTGGCAAACGTTATTAGAAATTGTGTGGAATGCATTATCGGGGAAGCGAAAGCAGGGAAAAAGGAGGGCTTACTATGTCCTATAGATAAGGAGGATAGACCACTGTTGACGTATCATCTTGATCACTTAGGGCCTATGGAGTTGACCCATAAAAAATATAACTATTTGTTTGTAGTGATAGATTCTTTTAGTAAATTCGTGTGGTTATACCCAACAAAGAGTACGGATTCGGCTTCGGTAATAGACAGATTAGAAAAACAAGCTTCTGTGTTCGGAAATCCAAAAAGAATAATCACCGATAGGGGAACAGCATTTACAGCTAGGAGTTTTGAAGATTATTGTGCCAAGGAGGGCATTCAGCATCTTCTTATTGCAACCGGAGTACCACGCGGAAACGGACAAGTCGAGCGTATCAATCGTGTTATACTACCATTGCTGACGAAATTATGTCACAATAACCCAGCTAATTGGTATAGACACGTTGAGAGGATACAACAACTTTTGAACAACACTCCTCCAAGAAGTACCAAGTTCACACCTTTTCAAATTCTAACTGGGTTAGATATGCGTACATCTGATAACATCGAACTTCGGAATATGTTAGAAGATTCTTTACTTAGGGAACTAGATGAGGAGCGGGAAAGTGTTAGAAAGAGGGCTGCAGAAAATATATCCAAGATTCAGGAAGAGAATAGGCGAAATTTTAACTCAAAACGGAAGCCAGAAAAAGAATACAACGTTAATGATTTAGTGGCGATAAAAAGGACGCAGTATGGTTCAGGGCTTAAAATTAAAGCAAAATTTTTGGGGCCGTATTCAGTAAAGGAACGACTTCCACATGGAAGATACACTGTGGAAAAATTGGGTGACGTTGAGGGACCGATTAATACTATGACGGTGGCCGAATATATGAAACCGTGGAACCCAGCGTTCGGGGCGAACGACAGGTCAGGACGGCCGAGTGTAGGAGAATTGCGGACAACACGATCCGGACAGACCTATTAAATGCAACTCTGAGTAAAATGCAACTTTGAATAAGGAGAACGCTTATTGACGCCGAACGAGAACGGACAGTTGAAAAGTGTACCTAATAAAGGAAAGACGTGTCGTTGCATCAATTAACCAAGTGTTTCATTTTATAAGGAAAGAATTCCTACATATATATCGTAGTCTGAAAATCAATTGATGTTATCTCGAATAGTACAGTGCGGTATTAACAGCGAGTTATGGCGCCTAAAAATAGGCAATGAAAGGAGTAAAAAAACAAAAAAACTTTCAACCTGAATGGAAACGCTTATTTCTACTATTATTGTCATGGCTCTTGCCAATAAAACGTTTCGATAATTCAAATATTATGGCCAATCAGCACACCACATTGAATCGTAGGACTCTCAACAGATTTGCATATCTACCGACGCGCATTGAATTCAATCCACTACTACATAATTCTATGTGCTCATTTAATTGTATCCGTTTTTAGACAAATTTTTTCATAAGTGCTTTGTCCGAAATTGCGACAAATTACCACGCTTCGGTTGCAGCGGCATTGCTTTTTACCTTCATCCCAATATTACGAACGATATATTTGAGTGTGTTTAAATTGGCCGGTTGGCGGTTGCCCAAATGTTTACAACCAAATATGTGCATAATATTTAATATTTTTTCTTCAATTTTTTAACCAACTCATTGATACCGACAGCAGTCGGATGTGAAACATTTTATCGAAGGAAGACTGAACTGAAAAGGCCGAAGGCCTTTTACATACATAGGTGTATACAGACCTGGTTATACCATTTAGGATAAAAAATCCGTATACCTCGCAGTTTTAAACTTTCATAAGGCAACATAGAACGAATTCATAGTATATACCTTCACATTTGGTAACAACTAAGCGATAAAAAAGCCTTAAGAGAGAAGAAAATGAAGATCAGTTTTTCAATTTGATTGTGTAATAATGTGGGGCTTATGGTGAAAACTGAAAAAAAAAACTGAAAAATTGGCAAAATAGCAAAGTGTGAAAAAATGCAGAAACTCTTCAAGTACCTCCAACTAATTTTTTATGTTGTTTACTCCCTATTTAGTAGTTGGAGAAGAATAAAATTTTTCCTAGGTAAATCGAAGAGGAAACTTGAAAACTACTATACAGCAGATATATTTTCTATTTATTATATTTATATTGTATTATTTATACATGTAATGACTAATTTAAATTGATAAGTTTTAATTATTTTTCGCGAACATAATTATGGCAAGACAATAGTTGAAGATTCCGCATAGAACGGGCGAAATTTTGTGGCATATTAGTCAGTTTCATGATAAGTTATTGTAGTTGTAAATCGTGCAGTAAATGTATTTTGTTGTACATAAGAATGTGTCGTCGTTATTAATTATTATTATTCAAATGCATTCATATGTCCTAAATAAACAAAAATCTCCTGAAGTCGTCCAACAAGGCTGTGTTTAGGCTAACAGTCAATTAATTAAACGACCACAAATTCAAGTAGAGTAGTTGTGTAAAAAGATGTTAATATTAAGTTACTTATAACACAGATATTCGTACATTTCTTTAATTTTCGATATTATTTTGTGTTCACGTTAAAACCCATAAACATACATAAAAAGACCTTTACTGAAGTTTTCTATAAACAAAAGAACAGAAAATGCTGTAGGGAATGGGAGGATTTATTTTAATCTCTTTTATAATATATATATATATTTTTTTTTTTAAATCGCTGAATTATCCTGTATCAAATATATAGAGATGATTTTGAAGTAAGGGTAGTGAGTAGTTATTAAATAACCATATAATGTAAATAGATGTAAGATCAAATACTCATGCACAGATATGGTGTGTATGTGCCAATACTCAAGAATAGATATTTTCAATATTCCTCTTGTATTGTAGCAGAAATGAGAATTCTTTTGCAAATTATTCGCATAGTTAAGTAAACTAAGTATGTATATTTGCTGCAAATACACATATATGCAGTTATGTTTAACATATGTATCAGTTATATATTTATTGCATTGCATTCATTGAAAATGTATTTTGTACCTTAGTTGAGACCGCTAAGCGCTTTTACTTCTGGCAAGCATTAAAATTAATCAGTTCGCTTATGCGGAATTAACGTTTTATATATATATACATATTATATATTGCTCCTTGCAAACCAGTATATATATTTCATCATCTACGAGTATATGAAGGTAGACACATTGATAGCTTAATTGATAATAATCCAAGTTTAATGCAGCCTCAGTTTCAGAGAGTTAAATTAAGCAATGTGATTGGCTGCAAGTCCGTGTAATACATCAGCGTATGGATAAAGTACTTCAAATCAATTCAGTGAAGAGTTTATGCAGGCGTCTGTAGAATGATTTTGCAATTTTGCATTTGCAATTTTTTAAATCAGTAAATGAAGCTTAATTATATTACTTTGTGATGAGGAAATTGCAGACCATGCTGCCACATCAAACAAATAGTCGGTGAAATTAATTTTTTTCGGTAATTGCGAACAAAGATCTAAGATCCATACAGCCAGCAACAGAATTTTTTTTGGAAGGATATTTAAAAGATTTCCAAATGATTTGAATGCAAATTAAATGAGAAAGGTGCGTTTTCATCAGAAATACCTGTAATTAGAAAATGGTAATATGAAAGTTTTAATTGTAATCTGGAAAAAGTGTATTAAAACAAATCCTTAATGAGATTTTTACGAAAAGATGAAACTTTTTTTTGTTGAGGAAGAAAGTGTTTACTAGTTATGTAAGTACACAAATTTTTTTCTTTAATTTAATTGAAGATGGGAATCTCACGACTTTGACTTATCCTTTTAATCATATTTAAGTGGTTAAGTATATAACGTGGTATGCCATAAATGATCTGAATATTTTAAAGCTAAATATTAATATTTTAATATATTTAAAATTTAAATTTAGTCATATACCGATTTCCCCACTACTAACAACATACAATGCTAATTCAATTTATTAGTGCTGAATGGAGAATTTCTGCTTTCGCAATTTGATAAAGTTCTACTCAGACATAAGTGCTATATTTTGCATGTAAAATTTCATGTATAAATCATATGTGCATACATATAGATACAGAAATACGTTCGATTTAAAAAAAAAATAATATTTTATTGTATAATAATTAACTACACTTTACTGCGCAGATTTATTAAGTTATCAGAACTGAGATAAAATTGTTATTGGATGTTAAACGAAATGCAATTCAGTGAACTATTAGCTACTATTAGATTATTACTAATTTATTGGTGGCATGGAAAGGTATAATGACTTTATAGCATACATTACATTACAAAATAGATTAGAAATGATAGCAATACGTATTGCACACATAGAATGTCTAAAAACCTTCTTAGCTGAGTCAGTAAACCAACTTAGCCTGAACGAACTTCAGGAAACAATTATGAATTTATTTGTAACCACCTATAGAGCGGAAATATCCAAACATAAAAAGGGGTCAAAGCGAAGCACGTCATCACCTCAAACAACTACAACCTTTTAAGCACGCATGCAGTGAGGCGGAAAATTTGTTGGCCATGAGTGTGTTATATAAGTAGTTTTATTTCTTTTTAATAATACATGAATTCGACGTCCGTCCTCAAAAAAGGTAACAACTTAAAATGTCTCCAGAGAGACTTTTTTGTCTGTCTGAACTCAGCCATTCAAACACACACATGTATATTTTTGTAGTAGCGTTTACCCTGATTGAGTGTAAATTGGTTTGGTTTTTTTGGTTAAAAGGTGTTGAAAATATTGCAATGTGTTCAGTGAATAATAGCACACAAATAACTGTGACATATCGCAATATACATGTGAGATCATTTTGTACCCTCAACCAATAGCAGGTTCTTTGTAAATGTTTGTTATACTTATCGACAAAAAATCCTGCCGTCATCTACGGAGTTCTTGTGTGCACGATCTGTTATGGAACTGTCAAGCGTGAAAATCAATTGAGCGCGTAATTTGTGGCATAGTTTCTGACGTGTCGGTAAGCCTTTAACAACTTTCACTTACTGTTTTTTTTGTTGTTATTTTTCCAATCGTTTTCGGTGTCACTCATACAGTTTCAATACGGAAAGAACTCATAAATAGCAATTTTCATCACACACCCAAAGAGTTTGTCGGCTTAAAAGTAGACTACAAATTAAGTGGCACTACATTCGCAACTACATATTCTCCTCGACTTACGAACTGACGTTAGGAAATACATATGTATATGCTAATATATGTATATAAGTGTTTACAGCTTTAATTTTTATACATAACCAAAACCTTTGCATTGATTTATTTCTTAATCGTGAACAAAATATTCAAAATTATTATTTTTTTTTTGTATAAGCAATTGCCGTTTAGTAAAATTTAATGAAATACTAGATATTTCTCTGACTTGTCATATATTTCTTCAAGAACCATTAGTACAATCCTGAAAACACAGCTGTATAATACTTCATGTTTAGATCAATGTGTGCGAATCACGATACGGATAAAATCAGTTAATTAAATCCATTGTTTTTGGCTTTAAGGCAGTAGTCTGCTTTACAGGCTTCAAAAAATCGATTTTTTTGCTTTGTATTAAATCTCTTCCAAAACTATCCAAGAATATGTTTTTAACCCTAGAAAGATAACGTTATTTTTTACCCCTGGAAAGATAACGATACGTCATAATGACGTATCTCCTTTTAATGGATTTTGAGATTCCTAAAAATATGAAAACTGTTTGTTTTTTAACTGAGATCATTTATTTCATTCATTTTCAGTTCATTTTGAAACATGTAATCATAAAATTAAAGATAATATAAAATTTATATTGGAGGATGGGATCATGTGTAGAAGTTCACGCAAGTGAGGAAAGTTTTTGATTGTCATTCACTTGGGAGTGGCCAGAAACGATTCTTCTCCACATGGTTCAAGCAGCTCACGACTTCCGGTTTTAGACCAAGTATCCTCTGGGTAGCCAACAGACATCCGTTTTAAGGCGAGCTAAAGTAAGAAGGCAAAGCCCGCTTATGCGGTTGTGCGTAGAGCTTGCGACCCACCACAAACGAAATACCAATGAAAAATCTACGAAAGCTTCGGATGAGAAACCCCCCTTTTGATGACGACCCCTGCAAACGTTTTAAGGATAATGATATAAGGGCATGCACCTGGAATGTCCGAACCCTTAATTGGGAAGGTGCCTCTGTCCAGCTGGTTGATGTCCTCATACGACTCAAGGCTGACATCACCGCCAACCAAGAAGTGCGATGGACGGGACAAGGACGGAAGAAGGTGGGTCCTTGTGACATCTACTACAGCGGCCATATAAAGGAGCGCAAATTTGGTGTTGGATTTGTGATGGGAGAGAGACTCCGTCGCAGAGTCCTGGCATTCACCCCGGTGGATGAACGTCTTGCCACAAACCGCATCAAAGCGAGGTTCTTCAACATATCGCTGATTTGCGCCTACGCCCCAACGAAAGAGAAGGACGATGTGACCAAAGATGCTTTCTATGAGCGCCTAGAACGCACCTATGAGCGCTGCCCCCGCCACGATGTAAAAGTCGTGCTTGGCGATTTTAACGCCAGGGTGGGTAAAGAAGGTGTCTTTGGCACAACAGTCGGAAAATTCAGCCTCCATGACGAAACATCGCCAAACGGCCTGAGGCTGATCGACTTCGCTGGGGCCCAAAATATGGTCGTCTGTAGTACCAGATTCCAGCATAAGAAAATACATCAAGCTACTTGGCTGTCTCCTGATCGAAACACGCGGAACCAAATCGATCACGTTGTGAAGACAACCTCCTGTGTTTTAGACGTGCGTACGCTCCGAGGACCAAATATAGACTCGGACCATTATCTGGTCCCAGCGAAGATACGCACCCGCCTCTGTGCAGCAAAGAATGCCCGTCAACAAACACAAGGAAGGTTCGACGTCGAAAAGCTGCAATCGCAACAGACAGCCACGAAATACTCTACTCGACTTGCACTCCTGCTCTCTGAGAGCACTCATCAGCATCTCGGTATAAGGGAACTGTGGAACGGCATCTCAAACTCACTGCGTACCGCTACAGCCGAAACAATTGGTTTTCGGCAACGACAAAAAACAAGCTGGTACGATGAGGAGTGCCGTCTCGCAGCGGAGAGAAAACAGACTGCCTACCTCGCAACGTTGCAAACGACCACGACACGTGCGGGACGGGATAGATACCGAGAGCTGAAGAGGGAAGCGAGACGCATCTGCAGACAAAAAAAGAAAGAGGCCGAAATGCGTGAGTACGAAGAGCTTGAGAAGCTGGCAGACAGAGGGAATGCTCGAAAATTTTATGAAAAAATGAAGTGACTTAACGAAGGTTTCAAGACCGGAGCATCCTCATGTAGAGACCAAGGTGGTAATCTGGTAACCGATGTCCAGGGCATACTGGGATTATGGAGGGAACACTTCTCCGACCTGCTGAATGGCAGTGAGAGTACAACACTAGGAGATGACGAACCCGATCCCCCAATTGATGATGATGGAACAGATGATCCATTACCCGACCATGAAGAAATTCGAATAGCAATTACCCGCTTGAAGAACAACAAAGCAGCGGGGGCCGATATATTACCGGCAGAACTATTCAAATACGGCGGCGAAGAACTGATAAGGTGCATGCATCAGCTTCTTTGCAGAATATGGTCGGAAGAAAGCATGCCTGACGATTGGAATCTCAGTGTGCTCTGCCCAATCCATAAAAAGGGAGATCGCACAATCTGCGCCAATTACCGTGGGATCAGCCTCCTAAATATCGCATACAAGGTTCTATCGAGCGTACTGTGTGAAAGACTAAAGCCCACCGTCAACGAACTGATTGGACCTTATCAGTGTGGCTTTAGACCTGGAAAATCGACAACTGACCAGATATTCACCATGCGCCAAATCTTGGAGAAGACCCGTGAAAAGAGGATCGACACACACCACCTTTTTGTCGATTTTAAAGCTGCTTTCGACAGCACGAAAAGGAGTTGCCTTTACGCCGCGATATCTGAATTTGGTATCCCTGCAAAACTAATACGACTGTGTAAACTGACGTTGAGCAACACCAAAAGTTCCGTCAGGATCGGGAAGGACCTCTCCTAGCCGTTCGATACCAGACGAGGTTTCAGACAAGGTGACTCACTATCGTGCGACTTCTTTAACTTGATGCTGGAAAAAATTATAAGAGCTGCAGAGCTAAACCGAGAAGGTACAATCTTCTACAAGAGTGTACAGCTCCTGGCGTACGTCGATGATATTGATATCATCGGAAGCAACAACCGCGCCGTTTGTTCTGCTTTCTCCCGCATGGATAAGGAGACGAAGCGAATGGGTCTGAAGGTGAATGAGGACAAGACGAAATCCAGCGCAGAATAACTCTTGCCAACAGGTGCTACTTTGGACTGAGTAGGCAATTGAACAGTAAAGTCCTCTCTCGACGAACCAAAATTGAACAGTAAAGTCCTCTCTCGACGAACCAAAATCAGATGTGACGACACTAGGAGTTTTCGAGAGGAAAATTCTGCGCAAGATTTATGGTCCTCAGAACAATGGCAACGGCGAATACCGCAGACGATGGAACGATGAGCTGTACGCTGGCTAGGGTAGGTCATGTTGTTCGAATGGATGAAAACACTCCAGCTTTGAAAGTGTTCGATGCAGTACCCGCCGGAAGAAGCCGAGGAAGGGGAAGGCCTCCACTCCGTTGGAGGGACCAGGTGGAGAGCGACCTGGTTACACTTGTGATCTCCAACTGGCGCCGAACTGCGAAGGAGAGAGAGAGGTGACGCACTATCGTCGATTCGGCTATAACCGGCTAAACGGTTGCAACGCCAATCACATATAATTGTGAGCGACATAGAAACGACGCGGTTGTTTGAAGGAATATTTGAAGTGAAGATGAAAATTCCAAATCGGAAACAGTTTGAAATTTTAATTTCTGAAATGGAAAAATATCCTGCAAAGGACTTTAGAAAAGGGATAAATCCTTTAAATTTCGATTTTTTGGGAAGGATATTTTTTTTTCTCAAAAACGCTTTCTCGCGTCGGAAATTGTTGGCATTAATAAAATTGCATTTTTATATCTAAGAGTAGATTTAAGATATGAAAGGTCTAAAAATTCAAAACGAAGAAAAAAATAGTACTCCAACAAGACGAGGAGTTAATAAACAGATACCCATGTCTCCTTTGGCTGGACCACTAGGTAGAGTTGTCGGATTAGCCAGAAGCAAGGAGCATGAGACGCTGGAAGTATAACATATTTGAGTAGAAAGTTAGGAGGACGCAGATGTCACCACTACTTCATTTAAAAAATCAAATAAATATGGAAGACTAACATTGTTGTACGTTAGTACAATAATTACAGTGATAACGTTGTTTAGAGCAATATAGAATAGCATAAAATCTATTAAGGTAAAGCAGTCAAAGCAGCAGGCAATTTGTCTCGTTACATAAGAAATAATTTTTATATGGGAAAAGAGCGCCTTAAAGTATATTATATAAAATATGTTTCGATAACTTTTCTTAGGCGGTACGATATACTTCAAGAATACCAATTTAGGAACGAAACGACGATAAGAACGACGACGACTTAGAAACGACTATTAAAACGACGACGACAACGGGAATAGGGCCGAATATAAATGATCTTGGTAAACAACTAAAATCTATAAGTACTATAGTAATAGAGAGGAAGTAAAAATATAAGAAATAAGAAATAACAATGCATCTACATCTACAGAAATGCATGAGAATGAAAATATGGACAGAATAGAATGAGCGGCATTTAGTATTCTAGTTTTTGTATTTAATTATTTACGTTGACTGCTAAGAAAGCAAATTGTTGCAAATGGTAATGCTAATAAAGTTAGGTCTGATGGGAAAAGAAAAACTAATGCAAAATACTTAAATAGTTAGCATAGTGGGAAAGTAAGAAAACAATTTCATGAAAAAATAAGGACATAAACTTTTAAGATGAGATAAATGGAATTAGAAATTATAAGAAAGAGATAAAGTTTCTATGAAACACTTTAGACAACACAGACAATGCCCTCCTATATTTGTTTTCCTTCCTCTCTATTAGTTATGGCTACAAATAATATTCAGCACGCCTCTACGTATGAGTAATAGTAAAGAACTTTCAATATGATTTTAGTGAAAGTTGATTATTGACGTGTAAGTATGTATACACACAATATCAACATACCCACGAGGATAAGTTACAAGCCTCTAGCTATATGAATAAGTCACCTCAGTGCTGGCAAATAAATCACCAACAAGTGTAAAATAATTTTGCGCTCTTTAAAACACAAATTCGTTACAAAGCTTGTACATGAAAATCCTCATACACATTTGCTCTTATACACATGTACATACATATACGATTTTAGTTGTGCGGCAACCTTGCTACACCATAACCACGAATCGTGAAGCAAAGTGAAACGAGTGTCAAGTCTGGCGAGAAATGGAACAACCGCTGTGCCACAGTCGGTGCCAACAGCTATACAAGCACTTTTTTACGGATTTTCTGCCTTTTGCCAATGCTTTTGTGCAAATTTTCACACGCCGCCATGAAAAGTGAGCGAAAAATTAAACTCCTGTACACAGCTACATACTGCTTCTGGCAATTACCATTTTATTTGTGTAAATTACATAGTATGGGATTTTATATATTTAGACTCCCTCAACATGTTGTACAAAGTACAAAGCTTCAGTTCACCTAACATTTATTTGTAACACTTAAATCTGAACGAGTAAGATATAGAGCAATACACAATATATCGAAATATTTACCCACCTATGCCACCTATACCCACCTATAGCAAATTAAATTTTTTTTCTACATACTAATGGAATGATCTAAACTCATATAATATCCTAATCAAAGACTTCTGGTCTACTACAATTGCTCAACAAAAGGTTCTCCTTTATGTTAATGAATATGCCTAGATTGTTTTATACATTGTCCTTACTTTACATACATATTTTATTATCATCCATCTATGATGGCATAATAGAGAAATGCATCTTCGATATATATTTTTTCGTATAAAGAAGGAAATAGCTCAAGTAAAATTGCGCAGGCTACAAATAAATTTATTATTAACACGATCGGTTTGAAATACTACAGCGAATATTCTGTAAGGAAAAACACAATATTTCATAATGAAATTATCCGAAAAGTAGTATCCGTAGATAAAAAAAGTATAAGGAACCCAGTAATCCTTCATAACTCTCTTTCTGGTATAAAGGGAAGAAAATTTCGAAAACAAAATATGTTTAAAAATCAAATGTACTTTAAATTTCTTTCAATTATTATATATATAACCAGCTACTATATGTAGTGTACAACTTTTTATTACAAGTTTCATTAAAATATTTCTGATTACTATTTTGGAACACTACTTTACTTAGATATTGAATTCAATAAAGTATGGCATAGCATAAGCTGAAGTTCCTATTACAATAGCATTTCAACACCCTCAGAGGCATCTTCCAAGCACAATTGTGTATAAAGTTATGTATGCTTAATTATGTAGATAGATTTGCATATATCCACATTTGGACGGATATTGGATTCCAAGAAATAGAAAAGCGCTGCAGGACCAAGCAAGAGAAGATAAATATTTATGCATAATTAGGTACTAAATTGTCCACACTTCGCAGCGTTGTCTTGTCCCATCTGATCTTTTTCTTCATGCTGTTGTACTTTTATGTCAAGGGTATGTAATAACCATTCATTTATTGCTGTTTACTTTCATGAGTCGTTAGGCATTAACGATGTGAAAAAGTCACTGACAGTGTTTAATTTGCTTGTGGGTTTTTTATTACTGAGTCAATTGATGTGATTCGGACATTTGATTTTATCATTTATTAAGTCATTTATTAAAGACGTAACCAAATCATGAATTCTCTAATTGTGGCAATAATTGGCCATAGATAAGAATTTAATTTAATTAGAAAATAAAATTTATCTTCGAAAAAATAAAATTAAATAAATTAAATTAAACATAATTAAATAGAGATGGCCTTCATACTGTTGTCTTCTGTGCCTGGGAAAACGTAGAGGAGTGGATGCATTCGAATCCCACAAAGTGTTGACTTTTAAAAATTCATTGCATGTTTTACGGTTTGTGGCTGACAACAACAAAGTATTGGTGCTAAAATATTACTTCCACAGGGACACTACACAACAGTTTTATTTTTTTCCTACGAGACTGAGAGGATCAAAATCGCATGAATTTCACGCTTGTTGAACATAAAACAATAACAAGAACAATGAAGGTGAGCAACGAGCCGAAATAGCATTCAGAAGCTTATTTTTGAAAGCGTTTTTTCTTTGTGGAGAGGTTTTAACGTTGTCGCATGTATATAGTGCTCACTGCTGCGGTTTTCACAAACAAATATTGAAAGCCACCACACATGTTTGGTTAAACAGCTGTTGCTTTATTGGCCATCTTTAGATATAATTGTATTTACTTATTGTCATTCGACAGATTGTAAATAAATGGATGTAATATAATAAAAAAAAGAAGCTTATGACAATATTGTTGAGTGGTTAGTGGTGAAATTATATACTGGTTGTTTGCTTTCTCACACAGATACATTTCAATATGCTTTCCGATGAATAAATATGAAATTGTTAGTTAGTTAATGTGGTGTTCCTTTCACACTGTGTATATACAATATAAATAGAAAAGAAATACGTATGAAATTTCTCAAATATCCTCGTATTTACCAATATATTCTGCCATAAAAAACTATAAATTTGACATATTTTTGTGCTAAGCTGCAATAAGTAATAAAAAAGTATTTTGTTGCTATGAAACTGTCATAAAATTTTAAATATTGTTGATATGTAAGTAAGTATGTCTATATCAAAATATTAGAGCCTTAACGAGTGCATTCGCGTTAGTGGTGCAAAGAGGGCTTATAGGATTCCATGTTTGGTCTAATATATTTGTGATTGACTTTCAGCTTCCAGCTATCGCTGTCATATGTGCAGCATTCATAAATATAAATTTTCGTCTATTTTGTAAAGCGCTATATACATATCCCCCTACATTTTTGCAATAAGCTGGGAAATGTTAATCTTTGGTAGGCGAGTGGGACCATAACAATGCTTCAAATATATGGAGCAAGAAAGCTCGCATGCATCACTTATAGCTTTTTTAATTGATCAATTAACCGGCCTCTGCTCGATTAAAACATACATACATTATTAATTGAATTTTAATAGACTTGAAAATGAAAGGCATCTCTGCGACAAAGATCGTATTTGTAATTATATATATGTACGTTCTTTGTCTGCGATTGGCTGCTAAAAATATCAATCAGCTGATGAAACTTACGAACTTCTTATGAAAAACAAAAACAACAAGTAAGGAAAGGCTAAGTTCGGGTGCAACCGAACATTTTATACACTCGCAATTTATTGCTATATTTTTATTAAGATAACACACAATTTTACCCATACATAAAGTCCAATAGAGAAACGAAAATTATCATATATGGTATACAAGGGCTGAGGTAATCCCTGAACCGATTAAACTCGTGTTCATCACATCAACATACCATATATCTGTGTTCATTTAATTTGGCTAAGATATTTCATATATTACCCAATTTATAAGCTATTAAGCCCCTTCGCATTTTTGAAAATCCTATAATTAGCCATATGAGAGCCAGGGGAAGTTATGACCTGATTTTAAGAATTTCTGATACAGAGACACACTATTAGAAGAATATTAGAAGAAAGGAAATCGCATTTGAATTAAATTGAGATATCTGAGAGATTTACCGATATTTCCGGTGAAAAATTACCATAAGGCACTGAGTTCTTCATATTCGATATCCCGGCCATTAAAAAGTTAACGTCCGATTTCGACAATTGTTTTCACAAAGGAAGCCAGAGATGAAATGCACTATTTGTGTAAAGTTTTATTCCGCTATCTACATTGGTTCTTTATGTATATCTTAAAAAGTGAAGGAATCAGATGGAATTCAAAATTGAGTTATAGGGGACGTTGTCGTGGTTGTGAACCGATTTCATCCATTTTCCACGCATGTCATCAGGGTGACACCCTGAAAATATTATATACGGAATTTTATAGAAATCTGTCGAGTAGTTCCTGAGATATGGTTTTTGACCCATAAGTGAGCGATGCCACGCCCATTTCCATTTTGTAAAAAAATCGGATTGCAACTTCTTTCTGCTATTTCTTCTGTAAAATTTAGTGTTTCTGACGTTTTTGATTTGATTAGATTTTGTAACCACGGTTTTTAAACTGAATTTGATCACCTCCCCTGAGTATTTAGGTCACACTATAAACCTCTCCTTTTTTCTTTAGTATGAGAACTGAATTTAATTAAAAATTTCTAATTTTGCATTCAACCAGGTGCAGAACTTGAGCTCAATATGCAAACTATTATGGGACAAAAAATAAGTAAAATATGTTTTGTTAATCAAAACTTAATGAATACCCAAAATAAAATATAAATTTTCGTTAAATATTTGTTTGTGCAAAAATGAACTTGCACTTAGATCACACTCATGCACGTAGAATATAATAATAAATAAATAAAATTGTGCAAATATTTGCTTCCAAAAGGTAATCTAATGCTGATATTCCTGGTTTTTGATGCTGCTGGTGCTTGGGGACATACTACTATGTATAATATCATAAATAACATATTCTTAACAGTGCATGAAGCATGAGTGTTGCTGAGATAAGTGAGGATTGGCGTGTGTGGCTGGCATTTGCATCATTTTCATTTTCTCAGTATTTTTTCTATGCTGCGAAAATTTTCATACGAATTTTTGTAATTTCCATTGAAATAAATTTTCATATGTGGCGAAGATCGTATAAAATCAAAGTAGAGTTATTGTTGAAAAATAAATTGTTTACCGTAGTATGATGTGTAAATATTTTGAATACTTTAGCAACTTCATATAAGATACAGACCAAAATATAATTGAAATACCCAGAGGCTTATATTAATAACATATCAACCTGCTGTGACAATTATTATTTTATTTTTATTTTACTTTATTTTTGCCTTGTTAGTTTTACTAGTGTAATATGCGTTTTATGCACATTTTATTTGCATTTTACCACTTTCAAATGTATATTACTGATACGATATTGCAAAGGAAACTCTGAAAATGAAAAGACTTTTTTACAAATATACAGTTGTGCAAGAATATTACTCAGCATCAGTTATTATACACAATAACACTTTGCACAAATACTTCTTGTGGCATCGCCTTTCTAAAAAATTCCTGAAATCGGACCATAAGTATTCAAGGCCCCATATATCGGACAGGAAGACATCAGAGCTTCAAATAAATTTTTTACCGAAAATATAGGTAAGTCTCTCAGATATTTTGAAGAAATTCAGAGGGAATATATTTATTATTAGTGAAATCGGGTCATAACTTCCCCTAGCTCCCATATTCCTAATATTAGTTTTTTCAAACTTTCAATGGACTTCATATCATATATGTATATGACGAATATGTAAGTTAAATAGTTTGTTATTTTAATAAAAGTAAATAAATAAATTGCGAGAGTATAAAATGTTCGGATACACCCAAACTTAGCCCTTCCTTAATTGTTGTATATGTAAACAACTTTTACAGTGAAAATTAACCAATTTTTAGTTAATGCACAATTTAAAAGTGTGAATGAATTTTCAGATATTAGATAATCCAATTATGTTATTAGTCTACGTCCAGTTCTTCATAAGCATACCTGCTGGCAACTTTCAATTAAACAGCAATAACATGTTAACACGTATTATGTGGTATATTCCCGGGTGCGGCATCATGTGCTAGGCACGCGTCAATATCCAACTGTTGTCTGCTAGTCATATTTGTACGATAACAAGTGGTACTTGTACGCTTATACATGTGTATGTGTGTATTCGTATATGTGGTACCCGTAAAAATACAACAAAAAAGGAAAAATATGTAGAAATAAACTAATGGGTTGAAGTGGAAGCATGTTTTATTTTGGTTTAAGAAATTTCTATGCTTTTACTATTAATATTTTATTTACTCCATTGACTTTAATGCATTTTTGTTCGAATTTCGTTTTTGCCGTAATGGCGACTAGGTTAAAATGTCTAAGTTATACGTCGTTCTCAGTATGCCAAATTTAAATAATTAAATTTTTACTTCAACTTTAAGCTAGACATCTATGTATTACCGCAATAAAAACTGCGCTGATTAAGTGAATGAATACATAATAAATAAAGGGGTCCATATGTGTAAGTAACACCTTATATTGAGATTGGCGATATTGAATAAATGTTCGCATTCAATCCGGCTCTCTTTTTCTATCCTATTGTTACCAATTCATACATACTAAGGATTAAATTTCGTTGTAAATTTCGTTGTAATGCGATAAATCGAATTGGATAATGTTCCAACCAACTATAAACTGCATTCAATTGAAAAGCTCTTATCGGCTTTACATATTTGCAGGCAGCTTAACACTTCATCAAATTCAATCCACAACTATATAATTTCTTGGGAATTTGCAAAAAAATAATACGTTTCGGCTTTGCACATGCGGTGTTTCCAACAGCAAAAAACAGGTAATTTTTTCAGACGCAAATTAATGTTCCGGCCAACATGTTTGAGTGAGTTTAAATTGGCCTGCCACCGGGTTTCTCTATTTCCACGCACATATACATATGCATAAGCCTGTGGGCAGTTCAGTGCTAAATTGCTGAATTTAATTGCTTTGTGTAAAGTTTATGCGACAAATGTTTAACGGAATTAACTTATTTTACTAACACCCGGTTTCGCGAAATTTTTTAATTGAAAATTAAGTTCCATTTGATTTTAATTTTTATTTTTATTTAACTTTTCACTTAAGTTTCCTGCGTTTCACCATTATTGACATTTGGCATCCAAAAAATTAAGAGGCAGGGATGCTAGTAAGAATAACAGCTGATTTATGTAAACAAATAAATTGTATTTCTTTGTCAAAATGGTAAACAAATTGGAATTCAGATGATATAAAAGCGTAACCATGGTAACATATGACAGTATTTAAATAATATTTAAATGGCAAAGCGTGACCATTTAAATAAAAATAAAGTCAAATGGTGAAACTGAAATTAACTCTTACTTAAGCGCATCGAAAAAATCACACAATTAGGCGCATGGGGTCTTGAGTGACCCCAAACAAATATTAGGAAATGAGTGTTAAAAGGAAATAAAATGAAATTAATTTTATAGTAATTAATAAAGTTTTTTATTATTAGTAACTTACTACTAATAAAAATTAAAAAACCTAACTTCTCTTAAAACTATTTTTTGGCATTGTCGAGATCAAATTAAAAAAAAACTAAAAAACTAAAAAGTCAGTCTCATCAGCGGATTCTTCTGTTCTGCATCCGACACAGTAAGCCCTCGAGTGTTGCAATATACTTATATAAACGAAAAGAAAACTACTGTGTTTACTTCTTCCAAAAAATTTTACGTAACTGGTCGCATGGGGTCAGCGCTTTAGAGAGCAGCGATACGTGCGTACGCGTTGGTGGTCTGGACGCGACTAATTCGCGTACCCCGCGCGGAAATAAATTTATTACTAATAAATTTCCGATTTTAATTCTGTAAAATCAGATGTACCAAGTTTCATTAATATATCTGAAGTTTTACTCAAGTTATCACTTGCAAGGTCTACCGGACAGCCAGACGGACAGTCATCCGTTATTAAATTTAAGCGTTCTATAATGTTTCGTGTCAAGTTTTATGTCTCTTGCAGAGTAATATAAAATTAAAGCTCTTCCTTCACCTTACAAGTTTAATTTGCCTTGGGACAAACACTTAAACCACAATGCGCAGTAAAACGAGCAGCGGAAAATAAAAAAGAACCAATGCAAAAGAAAAATGTACAACATGTGGTAAAGGCATCGAGATGCATTGCAGTAAAATTTTGCTTCATGCGAGTATCCTACAATGGAACGATTTGCCTACCAATTGAACCCAGTCAGCCAACAACACTGTTAAATCTCTTGCAACAACCACACCAAGGGACCCTAGGAAGGTTGAAAGGTCGGACATTAAGTTATCGATTTGCTTGTAGCTCAGGCGTGTGGCAAAAGAATTTCAGAAAAAAAAAAAAACAAAAAATATAATTGAATCTACGTACAGCATCTGCAGATATATTATACCATCCGAAAAGTGAATGGACAATCAACTTTCGTTATTATCCGTTCGCTCTTGAATGAATGAAGTAGCCTTAAACTTAACAATTTATTATACCATCTTCCATGGAATCTAAAATCGGCTTTGAGAGAATAAATATAGATAACCATAAGATAGTTGGATCTATGGCTTTGATGTACAATATAATACTTCATTTTTTATTGTAACACCAAGTTAAACTTTAAAGCATATAAAGTTTTAATAAGTATACAGAAACAAAAAAATAAGTTCGTAAAATAAAAGAAGTCCAAAAATTCAAAGCGAACTGATAAGATTTATTATCAAGAGGATCAAAATTTTACGTATTTCGATTTTTTTGCGGCAAATGTAAAGATTTACATTTCATACCTGTTGGGCGTCTCAACGTATGCACAGCGCATAAATAATTTGATATTTTGGCTGAAAAATAAAGGACGGGAATGATGAGTGACTTGTAGAGTTTGATTTTGGTCAATCAAACAAAAGACTGTGCCTAAATGTTTAAAAATTTGTGTGTATGTATTGTTTTTAAATCTGGTCAAATAGTTTGCGGATTATAGTGGTGCAAAACCTTCAATCAGTAAATTCCTAGCAGAATTACCGGAAGTGAAAATAAACAAGTCAGGAAAGGCTAAGTTCGGGTGCAACCGAACATTTTATACTCTCGCAATTTATTGCTATATTTTTATTAAGATCACACACAATTTGACCCATATATTCGGTATAAAGTCCAATAGAAAAACGAAAATCATCATATATGGTATGATAGGCTGAGGTAATTCCTGGACTGATTTCACTCATTTTCACCACCAAGGTATAATATATCTAAGATTATATACTATATTTAATTTGGCTAAGGTATATCAAATATTAACCGATTTATAAGCTATTAAGCCCCTTCGTATTTTTGAAAATCCTAAAATTAACTATATGAGAGCTCGGGGAAGTTATGACCCAATTTATCCATTTCTGATACAGAGACACACTATTGGAAGAAAAAGATTTCCGCTTAATTAAATTAAGATATCTGAGAGATCTACCGATATTTTCGGTGAAAAATTATTTTCGGTGAGTTCTTCAAATTCGATATCCGGGGCCTTGAAAAGTTATAGTCCGATTTCGACAATTTTTAAACAAGTGATGTCACGGAACATATACAGTATTTATGTAAACTTTTATTTCGCTATCTTCATTGGTTAAAGGTTAGGTATAGATTAGGACCTAACCTTTGTATGGGAGGTGGGCGTGGTTATTATCCGCTTTCTTTAATTTTTGGACTGTATTAAGAAGTGGCTAAAAAAGACGACTGCAGAAAGCTTGGTTTATATAGCTCTATTGGTTTGCGAGATATGTACAAAAAACCTATTTGGGGGCGGGGCCGCGCCCACTTCCCCAAAAAATTACATCCAAATATGCCCTTTCATAGGGCGATCTTTTATATCAAATTTTATTTCCATAGCTTTATTTATGGCTTAGTTATGGCACTTTATGTGTTTTCGGTTTTCGCCATTATTAAATTCGTTGAAGTTTGTGTGTAGGATAGCTCCTTGTATGAACACCTATTAGAAAAAAGAGATAATGGGAAAATGGACCCATCTGGTATGTATTATTTTTTTCAAAGTACATGGTAGTTGCTCTTTGTTATGAATAATATCTAAAAAATCTGTTATTTAAGAATTTTCAGGGAAAAATTCATTCATTTATTCTGTGGTTTAAATCTCGTGATAGAACAACAAACACTGTGCTCCTTAATGTCTTATCCATTGCTAAAACTGCTTCCACTGATTGTTGTAATTTGTTTTATCAGCTTTATATTTTTTATTTCCACGTCCTCACCTGCGCTTAAGGGGATTAATGCTTAAGCCAATTGTCTGCGGTGTGGCGTTGGATGTGCGCTGTGGATTCATGATAAAATATATTAAGACAATTTTATTGCAATGCTCATTTATGCGCGCAATTTGTACACAAATTTGGTGCTAATTAGCGTGATTAAGTATGTGAAATAAGAATTGGCAGATGAAGAAGAAAAGAACATACTACCTGCTCCGTCCTTGATAATTTAAAGCGAACTAAGCACCAAATAGTACCGGAATAATATTCACCAATTTCAATTGCTCATACATTAAAACGCTTTAAATAAATAAAGATAAATTTCTTCAGTATTCCCACTAGAGATGGCATGTGGAACCGTACAGTTTTGTAAGCGTACGAAGAAGATTACGTTTTTCTGAGTGAATATGAATATTCCTGTTTATCAAATTGTTTGCAATTTTAGAACAACAATTTTTTTGAAACTGTTATTATTATTGTTTAACTATTGCATTATGCGGAGGCTATAATTAGATTGAAAGCATATAGATTATCATACTCAACGAATCAATTCTAAGATTATAGTTTGAATCTTCACTTTAGTGAATATTTCAAGGAACGCATTGGGATAAACTACACAAACCAATGAATACATTATATGTTATATGTACATATCAATTGGTAGACATTTTATTTTTATATTTCTACACTAGCAGCTTACCTACAGTAATACTTAAGCGAATTTGTGTCTAAAAGCTAAAATCAGTTTACAGTAAGCAGCAAAACACAGATAAAGGCAAACGAAGGCAAACTTGCTGTATAGTTCTACCAAATTTTATTCGAGTATTCAGCATGTATTCGATAATTTTGTGTTTTAGGGTGACGCGTGCAATTGAATCACTTGTAGCCTCAGATGATTCTGTGAATATGAATGCATAAAATTACAGGATAGGGTATTTTGCCGCTTTGCCAAGTATAGTTGGCGGACAAGTGAAATCGTTGTGAGCAATGAGCCGTGAAGCAGTGCTGCAAGGGCACACAAACACATACAAATATTTGCACTCACAGCTGCATGTGATTCCATGTAAAAGCGAAGGAGGGTTACCTAATGTCTACGACTGTGGTAATATTGGTAAATGTGCTAGATGTTGAATATCGAAGAAGTGTCGACTATCGGAAATAAAAAAAAGTTAACAAAAACCTACTTGAAACGATGAAAGGATTTCGATGCTTTAGTTAATTGCTGAGACAGTTGCCTGTGTTACTCGTCAGGCAAGGAAATGGTGACAGACACAAACATTGCCAGGGCGGTTCGTAACAGATAAAAGAACTAGGCAGATGAAAGGGTTAACACAAATTTTAATCAAAGAAGTTAGAATGTGGCGAGTGTTAGCAGATTAGTGATTAATGCTTAGCGATTTTCCTACGAGGTTAAGGGGTACCCTTATTCCGACATAAAAATAGTATGTTACATATTGTTCCCAGTAGTTTAATATTATGTGAACATAATAAGTTTCTAATCTTCCATGGATCTTTGAAGGGCCTATCTTTTACCAATTCCCGAAAGGCTTCAGCATTTTGCCTGCTACACTTAGCGTTATCGTTTTCAGCATCGCCACTGGAGTAAGCTTTGTTGTGGTTTCAGCTGTTTGTGACATTTCCTCAATGAGATTTTTTCGCAGTTGATAAGTTGATACTTTAAGAATTAAATAACGATGAGCCAAAAAAAAACTGAGATGTCATTATACTTTATGTATATTGGTTTAGATCGCATGAACTAATGCTGTTGTCTGTGCAATTGTTGTTTTTTTTCGAGTTTGCGGTTCTGACATTTATTGGCATTGTAACCCAAAAATGCTTTACTGGGCGTTCGATCATCGTGAGAGCTCATTTGCTGATTGATACTGCAAGCACAACACAATAAACGATAAAAAAAAACTGTTTTTGGTTTTTAATAGTGAAAACTTGCTGCAAAGCATACTTTATTGGCAAATTAAAAGTTATTAACTCTTCTAAATTTCATATATGAAATATATAGAAAACTTATTGACCGGATTTTTTATTTCTACAACATTTTAAAATTAAAATTTTTGTAGGAATTTAAATTTACTTCACTTTAAAGAAAAGATTATATACTGTTTGAATTCCTCATTCTCTAAAATGGGTCCTTGGAGGATGATAAATGTTCCTAATAAATAAGTTCGAAAATGATGCAGATACCCAAAAAGCTTCACGGGTTTTGAATACCGACATTATAATCATGGCGCAACACAACAACAAGAATTTTACAAATATAAAGCAACATGAGCTATGATTTTGAAGCTTTCGAGCTTTCACCTTTTTTAGCAAAGTTATAGGTAATTTGAGCGAAACACAGAAAAGATATGAATAGTATTAAAAGTTTATTAAGTAGTCTTTAAAAATATGCTAACGAAAAAAATAGCATAATAAAATGTTAATATGCTAGATTAAATCAAAAGATTTAAGATTAATTAAGTAAATATATACTAAGATAGAATTTATATTTCTCTATAGGTAGAAGTTTGTTAGAATAAAGAGCGTACTATTTCCGCGTATTATGCTCTTTTGATTTTCATAAGCTTGGTATGGCAGCTATATATGTATATGAACATTATGGTCTGAAGATGACGATGAAATATCGTCGACATTAGATTTATTGGTACTGTAGTATCTTATGCTTAACCCCTATTTAGTAATCCATAGTACTTTTCAAGTACCTCACCCGCTTAAGTGTCACTTAAGTGGACTCCAACAATAAAGTGGAACAAAAGTAGCATTGCAATGGAATAATAAATAAGGCAAGTGGATGCATTAAACGGTTGAAGGAGTTACTCAGGTAAGTTAAGTACTGACAGAGTGGAAGAATGAATGTTAACCGAAGAGTAAAGAGTAAAGACTTTTACGTTTTACACCTACTTACGTAAAATGCAGCTAAATACGTTGTTGCAGACATAAATATATCAAAAGGCTTGTTGTGAGGAGGAGAGCATACGAGGAGTTTAGGAGCAAGTAAAATCAACTTAAATGTCAAAAATATATATTTAGATAATTAAAGACCGTGAGTATTTAACAAGAAAAGCACAGCTTTTATTATTATTTTCATATTATCTAAAACGCTCTGTTGGAGTTCATTGAAATTGCTTAAAACTGCATTATATTTAATATATTTATTTAATTGCCTTAAGCAGCCACTCATATTATCCAATTAGAATTTTGGTTTCACATGTTGCCTTACAGAAAACATGTTGCCCTAATTTTCAAAACTCAATTCTCTAATTAACCAAAAATGCCAATGCAGATTTAAATGCTCTAATTGGTAATCCTAGTTCAGCTAGTTTTGACCATAATGTAACCGTGAATATTCATAATATACATATGTATATGTGTAGATACGAGTGCACGTCAAGCAATTAAATTCAATTATTCGCAAACCGAAATCTTTCGATTTAATGTCTAACGCCAACTTAATAATTAGCACAAGATTTCAATTTACAAACTCACCAGCCACAACAATAACTTGACTTTTGACCTAAGTGATTTCGGGCCTTAAGACATTTTCGGACATAAGACATTTACCAAAAACCACAACTATGTTTGTAGTTACTGGTAAGCAATCACATTGTAACTTCTCCATTTTTTAATTGTTTATACGAGTACGTACAATGTAGAAGGCCAGAAAAAGTCTGAAATTGTCTGTACAAATGTTTAAACAGTATATATGTACAAAGGGTAGTCTGAAACTGTCTGCTTATATTTGCACTTCCACTATTGCGTACTCACTATGTCATCATCATGTTTGATATATTGGCCTTTAATAAAAATGTATACTCCCAAGACAATATTTAATGAGTGTTTGTTAAACTTTTGTTCCGATATCTACATTGGTTCTTTATGTATGTATGTCTTGTGAAGTCAAAGAATCAGATGGAATTCAAAATTGTGGTATCCATATGTATATGTACGAGAGTATAAACCGTTCGGTTACGTACGAACTTACCACATGAAAACGTTCTTCATATATATTTGCAATGCTTTAAACTTATTGACAACGTCATATTTTGGCATGTTACCTTAAATTGTGCCATATTTGCAGCATGACCGTCACCGTCTAGACACCAGGGCAACATGCAACCAGTACCATGGTGGAAGAGTGAACATGCGTAAATATGTACACTGCTACTGTTCGATGTGTGCATGGTCATGAAAGTATGGTTAGCGTAAATTAAATTTTTTATGTCATGTCATGTGCGTCACATGACCTACTAGTCTTTGAACAATATATATTTATGCAGAGTCATGTACACATAAATTATGGAATCTGCTGAAGGTATGGTTATATTATATCTGCAATAAATTGTAAATTGAAAACACGCTTCGCTTTAAAATGCGAATGAAGAAAAAATACCATTTTGCAATCGATAATGCATGCAGGTAGTATGTAGTACGTATAGTAATGTTTAAAAGGCGATGTACAATTTCAGAACAAAAAATTATTAAAGTGAAAGCGTCACGTATGCAAGCGTATGCGCAATTTATACAAAAATCACATTGTGACCGAAATGCAAAGGTTACGTATACAACGTGGTGCATCATAATGTGGGTTTAATTCAAAACAGACTTTCTAAATTTAATAAAGTTATTTATTTTAAAACTTGAATATATATTATATTTATTGAAAAATCTCGAGGAATACAAATATACAGCATTTAAATTTCAAATTTAACTATATTTCAATGAGTACACGAATTTCACTACATCCTACTGTACATAGTATTTCAGGAAAATGTACTTGTGAACATATTTACCATCTCATTTCTCTTCATTGTTAATTCTACTGCTTTTTTAATTTATCATAATATTTTCATCATAATTTTCCTTTCTCTTTCTATTCTCCAATATTTACATTTCGCTTTATTTGAAAAATATTTACAACTAAAACTTTAAACTCGTTAGCGAACAGTTAGAAAACTGCAATAAAATCCTAATTAAATTTATTAGGGCTGAATATGGAATTTCTGCTTGCAAAATTTAATGAAATAAAGCACACATTTATTCTTAATGCAAAACAGTTATGCATATATACAGCATTTATGTAGTTAGTGAAATCATCCAATATTTTATGTACTAATAATTAACCTCATTTAATTGAGAAAGTTTATAAATATCAGAACTGAGATAAAATTGTTATTAGTTGTTAAAAATTAAATAATGAAATAATATTTACCAATGAATAACGAGCATATCATCTCTATTGCCTCAAATAATAAAATATAAAAGACTAACCGATTAGCAGACATTTTGTAAGTATTGAAGTATATTTTACCTTACAGAGAGGACTTTTCTTTTCAATTGTAAATATATGCAGTCCAAAGTAGCACCTGTTGGCAAGTACGACTTCGAAGTTATGACTGTCAACAGTGACGTGGAAGCCAGGGCGCAAATGCGCTGACTATCTGTTTGATGACAGGAGATATTTCGACTTGTGCTCATTCATCACCAGACCCAATTTGTTATAATTGTAAAATTTTTAGAAATTCATCAGCGTTGAGTGTACGTACATAGGTCTCCCATAGGCTGAGACGTGTCAACCCGTTACACACAACCCATTCATTTTCACATTACCAAATGGTACGTTGGGCCAAAATTAATCCATACATTTCTGGATTTGAAAAACAATAACTATCCCGTCAATTGCGTCAGGCGGTTCAACATATCATTCGCGAAAATTATATGATTGAATATGCGTAAAAGCTGGCCGCTGTTTAGGTGTTTGCCTCCGAGGACCTTTCAGCTGCGCTATCTTCGTTTAAAGTTTGAAAATAAAAAAAAAACACAGATCATCACTACATCGATGTGTTGTTAAGTTCAGAAAACCGTCTTTTGAGATCCGTACTGTCTCATTAATTTTACTCACCCTCAATCGGCGATGTGCCAACACGACATTTTTATATATAATCCCCACATACGCGCACTTCCATGCAAATATTAAACAAAACTACGAGAGTACGATTAAATTTCTCTTTCGATAGTAACGCCATTGGATGATGAAACTAAATACTAATCGGAGAGGTCTCGTGCATGCACGTAATCCATCGTGTAATGCTAAGCAGTTGTGAAATTTTGCACATGTTGTGTACACATGAACCGTTTAAAAATCAGAAATGCTTTATACCCCTTAAATTAAATACAAAAAATACATTTCAATCGAAAGAAGTGCCACTACAAGAAGAGTTGTGACTAAACTTAATAACACCAAAAATAAGTGGAAAAGCTTAAATATAATGTCGTAGGTTAGTGAATGTATTTTGGTATTTTGGAAAAGCAAACTAAACAATCGCTGCATTCATACTTTATTATTTCTTTTTTTCCACACATTCGTTTCTCATAATCATTTGCCGTTTGCAGCTGTGTGGAGCAAATCCTTTTTGGTTTTTGTGCATCTTAAATGTGATATTTTTACTGTTTGTTGTAGCTTTGATATTGTTGCATACATATAATTCTGGGTACATTCTGGTCACTTGTGGTTTCATAAAATTAATAGCACACTTGTGTTGCTGTATTTATATATTTCTTCACAACGCTATTATAATATATGCCACAATTTTAATTTGCATAATAGCGCACACTTGCTTGACAAGGACATTTGTATATTATAAATATACCCGGATAGGAAGAATATTACTTTAATTTTACATGGGAGGGTCGTGTACCACAGCTTAGAATCTAAGGTTCCAACGTTACTTGTTATATTATTAGAAGATCCAAATGAGAAAATCGATTCATGCTGGAGCTATTTTAATGGGTTAACATAGTTTTTGAATGATAATATGACGCTGTATACAGGCACAGTAATTAAATTACCAACAGACGAATATACAATTTTCAAGCATGGAAAGCTTAAGTCAGTATATTTTTTTCCTACATTTACATAACGTGCCAAGCATACTTTAAGTTACAAAATACGTAAATTTCCGTGTTTATAAGTGAAACCCTACATATACCATAAATAAAATAATACAATATATGAGGTGAAATAGCTCTCGACTTATATAATTTATTAAATCGATATAGTGTTTCATGCCATTTAAATGCTTATTTT
This sequence comes from Zeugodacus cucurbitae, assembly GCF_028554725.1. NCBI lineage: Eukaryota > Metazoa > Arthropoda > Insecta > Diptera > Tephritidae > Zeugodacus > Zeugodacus cucurbitae. The sequence continues at coordinate 61,344,086 of NC_071668.1, read as the reverse complement.
TTAAAGCTATTGAAACTTCAATGTCTATTAGAATAAAATAAAGCTCAGAAGTAAATCCTCTGGTGACATTTAAATCCGATTTAATTTTATTTATCCGAAACAATTTTAATTTGAACACGAAATCAATCACTAGCACTGTCAGTATAACAATTGCACTAATTCAATGAGCGATAAATGCGTGCGATAAATAAAGCGCAGAGAGAAAAATTGATAAATTCAATATGCAATGAGTGTTCAAATGCAATGAACAGTAGTGCAGTAATAATATTATTTGCAAATTGGCTAATCGCCTAAAAGCATGCTAGGTTTCTATTAGTGTCATTACAGATCAATGCAAACAACTCGCCAGGGATATAAAAAGATAAAATATAAATTTTAAATATGTAAAATTACAACAAATAAAGAAGATAGATTGTTGTATAATTTACCCTTGTTAATAATCAAGATTTTGCAAACAAAATTTACGTATATGTATAAATATTTGTACCACATGTATGATAGGCAATGGACCAGAGATATATTTGACTGCAATCGTATGTAATTTATCGAAAACACTTGACTATGGCATTCATATAGCAGCTGCAGCGTAAAATACGTGTTTAAAAAATTAAAATATCTAAAAAAAATTTAACATACATTTTATCAGTATATTGCCTGAAATTTATTGCATTTATTAATACAATCCTACCAATTTTACCCACCTGAACTTCGAAAACATTGCTAAATCTCTCAAATGTTTTATAAATTCGGAAAAAATCTTCGCCTTCTAATAATGTGTCTCTGTGCCAAAAATGGGTGAAATTCAAAACTTGTCTTAGCGCCAATACACTTAATTTAATGATTTTCAAACATTCGGTGGTCTTTATACCGTAATATTGATTAATATGTGAGATTCGCAAGAGTGAATATATAAGGTCCCGTTACACGTGTATAAACAATTACCATGACCTACTTAAAACAATAGAATGTTTCATTATTCCTCTAAATGTAGTTTTTCGAAAAAGTAAAATTAATTTAACTAAAATGCTTCTAAATTTATTTCAAAGTTTAGGTCTTGCCAGATAACACTACACGAGTCTCATAATATTATTGTTTTTAACCCTTCTGCACAAATTGGGTCAAAATGACCCAATTTTAAGAAACAAACGCGTATTACCATGCCTTAGGATGGCTAATTGCTTATAAAACCATTTTGATATCCTCAGTCTGAGTCTTACGATGAGTTGAACGTACACATTTTTTTTCCAGGACGAGCCAGTTTTTTTACATAATTTTTTCGTACGCGTATACAATTTGTGGGTCATTTGGACCACCAAGAAAATTTATGCTCAAATGTGACTAAACAGAAAAAGCGTGCTAGTGCTTCATCATTCGGCAGAGACTAGGAATGATCAGAAAAAGAAATCAGAAATAATACATCACTATAATGCGAGTAAAGCAGGTGTTGATGCGCTGGACCAATTACAGCAGCAACGTACACATGTGAACGCCAAACGAAACGATGGCCAGTTGCACTCTTTTACAATATGGTCGATGTTTCGGGACATAACGCATTTGTTATATGTACCGAACTTAATCCCGAATGGAACAGAACTAAAAACTTTAAGCGGCGATTATTTTTAGTATACTTGGCCACATCTTTGGTAACACCGCACATTGCACGCCGAAAGCGAATGCCCTATGGTCCTTCTGCAAAAAGAGTTGTGGAAAACATCCAGGAAGCAGTCGCAGCAGACACTCCCAGTTTATCCACGGTCGTGCAGCCTCAAGATTATCCTTTATGCTTCTTGGGTAAGAGACAAAGGTGTTTTTATTGTCCACATACTAAAAACTCCAACAAGCATTCAGTTTGTTGCGATAAATGCTTGAAATTTATATGCAAACAACATAGTGTAAAGGCAGTTATGTGTATAAATTGTCAGAATTGATGTATTTTTTACTGACTCCTATTGAAAACAATTTTGAATTTGTTAATTTTATGTTTGAATAATAAAAAAAAGAGTTTGCCATAATAATTATAATTTGTTTGCTGTACCCTAAATGGGAAATTACAAAAAGGATTCTGCAGAGTAAACATGTATACCAATGTCTTGTGTTCAGCGCTATACATACCACAAAACGAGCAAAGCAGAAAATAGGCGAAAGTGAACACATGTTGCTGCAACCAGACAAACAAGCAAAGCAAATGCCGACGCAAAACAACAGGACAGAAATACTTAAAAGGAAATGGCAAATATCGAAAAACGTGTGGTTAAACTGTGTATCGATGTTTGTGTTTTGCAACAACGAGTGGAACTTTCCACAAATACGTCACGATAGTTTCGATGAACAATCGTTGCTATTTGGCAGGTGATAGCGGTATATACGTAAGTCGCACTTGGATTATACAAGTATGCTTTAATTTCCCGTTTGTTTTATATCACTTTCAATGACGCAATCTCATGCTCACTTTAGGTTGAACATTATTTTTTTTATATATGAAAGATATGAATGCAACTTTGTACTTTTTTGGCATTTAAGACTTCCTGCCAGCCTTTCACAGATCGAGTGTGCAGAATACAGTTTAAATATTTCTGGCTAAGACAAGTTTTTTCTCCGCACTACTAAACGAAGTTTGCACGCCCAAATGCAGTGATCATCGTTATCATCTCAAAGTATTTTTCTATGGAATTGTTGTAAGTAAATTAAAAAAATAATATTATTATACTATATAAAATAATATAATGTGCTTCAAGCGTCATATGTTTAATGTTAAATTTTGGTTTAATCTGTTGATTGTTTACTATTTGCCAGTTTTTTTCCTTTACATTTAACTTTTCTCCACACTTTTGATTTTTGTTTTCACTTGCCGTTTGCCGCTCTGTTGCGCACATCGCACAGTGTTTTGTTTTTCCTTTATGTGGTCGTTATATTCCTTTTGTTATGAGTTTGCGATTGTTTTGTTGAATTTTTTCGTTATGTTGCAGCACTTGTACTACATTGTTACTAATGTTGCTAAAACTAACACACTTGTGCTGCTCCATATAAATTATATTTTATATTCGACTTCGAATTTCGAAATTTAGCTTTCTGGAAATGCCATTATTAATTATACTATGTAAATTACCAAAAAAGTAAAAATATGGGTATTATCTAAAATTCCTTTTTATTCAATTGGTATATACCATTTTTCGATGAAGCTTATATGACAGATTATATAAGCGGTCAAAGTTGGATCTTTGAAAAAAAGTTTTAAAATTATAAATTTACAAATATACTGGCACTTTTTGAAGATTTGGTATGTTACTGTTTTGTTTGTATGCATATTTCTTCTAATTCAAAGATGTATACATTTTCATTTAAATGTTTTTTCCTGGAAGATTTATATTGAAATTAACTAAATACGCATACCAGAAGAAATGTTGCTTAACGACATTTACAACCGTACAAAATTAAAAAAAAAAAAATGTACGAATGTATGTACGAATTCGATGCATGCGTTGAATGCTCATATGCAGTGAAGCGAAGTGCAGTAATAATTTTATTTCCGAATTGCCTAATCGCTTAAATGCATGCTATGTTTTTATTAGAGTAACTACAGATCAACGCAAACAAATCGATAGGAAAAGTATATAGAAAATACAATATTTTGTTTTTGTAACAATAGTGTTTTACCATATTGATGTTGGTATTTGTGTTAACAAAAATAATTGACGTTTTTGTGTATAAAAGTTTGTACTGCTTGTATATACTTAAGTTAGGCAATAATACAGAAAATAATTCGAATACAATTTAATAAAAATATTCGACTAGATGGCATTTATATAATAGTCACGAGCGTATGTGTGAGCAAATAACGTATGTATCGGGAATTTGGTGATCGTACATCAAATTGTAAAATGCCGACAGATATGCGGTCATAGAAAATATCTATATGCATCGTAAAATCAATAATAATGTGTTATTGAGCACATACGTAAAAAGCCGTGGAAGCTAAACAAATCTCAAAGCGATAATACATAATATAGCATTTAAATTTTATTCAAATTTAGGTAGGTGCAATAAAACACTCCTTACGCCAACTTGGCGCATACCTAATCATAACACATTATTAATCATATGTACTCGTTCGTGATTAAATATCTCAGAATTCAAAATTTAGCAATTTGGAGTTCAACAATTATTTTGCACGCTTCTCCAAAAATAAAAATAATTGAAATAATTCAATTTAGACTTTTCATTTCCGATTTCACCTCTTTGACACTTCAAAGACTTTATTTTAACAATAAATCGTAACAAAAAGCGATAGTAAATAATTTCGGAACACAAATAATCTACATACAACGTGGTTAGTACAGAATCCAATTCATCATTATTTAAAATGGTAATAAAACGATTTTCGTGCACTATGTTCTACGTAGTACTTAAGATTTACCTAACTTAGGGTAGCTTTCTTCAGAATTCAGTATCTGTAACAGGGCTATATATACTTAAACTCTAGATTATTGGGCCATGAAAAAGATCTATAAAAATAATTGATACGAATTATAATACTTTACAAAATCATTTATTTCACTTTATAGATTTATTTATAAATTATAATAAGTTTTAAAGAAAAATTTAAATATTAAAAAATGCATTTAAACCACATTTTATTTATGTAAGTTGCTCTACTTTATTTTGCTAAGAAAAACTTTCTCTTTTCCACACAAGTGGAGCCAATTTAATGAATGATGATCTTCAATTTGCACTGTTGTTTGCTGAAATAAAAATTAAAAGGAACTATCGGGTAAGGAAAATACGAAGCTTGGTTGAACAGCTATAAAAACAATCGTAAGTACGCCATGAAGCGAATGAAGGTTATTAAAGAGTGCCAGATAAAATGAGCTAAGGCGTTGGTGTGCCAATGAAAACGGCAATGCTATGAATGCGCAGTCAGCGAATTGATGCTGGAACTGTGAAAATAGTGAATGCCATACATATACACACATAAAGTACGACAACACAGAAGCAGAAAATAGAGCAAAAGTAATAGAACTAACACGCGTGATGTTAAAAAAAATAGATATTGTAAAATAGAGCTGCTAAGACGGATGATAAGGGTACCAATTTTACCCACCTGAACTTCGAAAACATTGCTAAATCTCTCAAATGTTTTATAAATTCGGAAAAAATCTTCGCCTTCTAATAATGTGTCTCTGTGCCAAAAATGGGTGAAATTCAAAACTTGTCTTAGCGCCAATACACTTAATTTAATGATTTTCAAACATTCGGTGGTCTTTATACCGTAATATTGATTAATATGTGAGATTCGCAAGAGTGAATATATAAGGTCCCGTTACACGTGTATAAACAATTACCATGACCTACTTAAAACAATAGAATGTTTCATTATTCCTCTAAATGTAGTTTTTCGAAAAAGTAAAATTAATTTAACTAAAATGCTTCTAAATTTATTTCAAAGTTTAGGTCTTGCCAGATAACACTACACGAGTCTCATAATATTATTGTTTTTAACCCTTCTGCACAAATTGGGTCAAAATGACCCAATTTTAAGAAACAAACGCGTATTACCATGCCTTAGGATGGCTAATTGCTTATAAAACCATTTTGATATCCTCAGTCTGAGTCTTACGATGAGTTGAACGTACACATTTTTTTTCCAGGACGAGCCAGTTTTTTTACATAATTTTTTCGTACGCGTATACAATTTGTGGGTCATTTGGACCACCAAGAAAATTTATGCTCAAATGTGACTAAACAGAAAAAGCGTGCTAGTGCTTCATCATTCGGCAGAGACTAGGAATGATCAGAAAAAGAAATCAGAAATAATACATCACTATAATGCGAGTAAAGCAGGTGTTGATGCGCTGGACCAATTACAGCAGCAACGTACACATGTGAACGCCAAACGAAACGATGGCCAGTTGCACTCTTTTACAATATGGTCGATGTTTCGGGACATAACGCATTTGTTATATGTACCGAACTTAATCCCGAATGGAACAGAACTAAAAACTTTAAGCGGCGATTATTTTTAGTATACTTGGCCACATCTTTGGTAACACCGCACATTGCACGCCGAAAGCGAATGCCCTATGGTCCTTCTGCAAAAAGAGTTGTGGAAAACATCCAGGAAGCAGTCGCAGCAGACACTCCCAGTTTATCCACGGTCGTGCAGCCTCAAGATTATCCTTTATGCTTCTTGGGTAAGAGACAAAGGTGTTTTTATTGTCCACATACTAAAAACTCCAACAAGCATTCAGTTTGTTGCGATAAATGCTTGAAATTTATATGCAAACAACATAGTGTAAAGGCAGTTATGTGTATAAATTGTCAGAATTGATGTATTTTTTACTGACTCCTATTGAAAACAATTTTGAATTTGTTAATTTTATGTTTGAATAATAAAAAAAAGAGTTTGCCATAATAATTATAATTTGTTTGCTGTACCCTAAATGGGAAATTACAAAAAGGATTCTGCAGAGTAAACATGTATACCAATGTCTTGTGTTCAGCGCTATACATACCACAAAACGAGCAAAGCAGAAAATAGGCGAAAGTGAACACATGTTGCTGCAACCAGACAAACAAGCAAAGCAAATGCCGACGCAAAACAACAGGACAGAAATACTTAAAAGGAAATGGCAAATATCGAAAAACGTGTGGTTAAACTGTGTATCGATGTTTGTGTTTTGCAACAACGAGTGGAACTTTCCACAAATACGTCACGATAGTTTCGATGAACAATCGTTGCTATTTGGCAGGTGATAGCGGTATATACGTAAGTCGCACTTGGATTATACAAGTATGCTTTAATTTCCCGTTTGTTTTATATCACTTTCAATGACGCAATCTCATGCTCACTTTAGGTTGAACATTATTTTTTTTATATATGAAAGATATGAATGCAACTTTGTACTTTTTTGGCATTTAAGACTTCCTGCCAGCCTTTCACAGATCGAGTGTGCAGAATACAGTTTAAATATTTCTGGCTAAGACAAGTTTTTTCTCCGCACTACTAAACGAAGTTTGCACGCCCAAATGCAGTGATCATCGTTATCATCTCAAAGTATTTTTCTATGGAATTGTTGTAAGTAAATTAAAAAAATAATATTATTATACTATATAAAATAATATAATGTGCTTCAAGCGTCATATGTTTAATGTTAAATTTTGGTTTAATCTGTTGATTGTTTACTATTTGCCAGTTTTTTTCCTTTACATTTAACTTTTCTCCACACTTTTGATTTTTGTTTTCACTTGCCGTTTGCCGCTCTGTTGCGCACATCGCACAGTGTTTTGTTTTTCCTTTATGTGGTCGTTATATTCCTTTTGTTATGAGTTTGCGATTGTTTTGTTGAATTTTTTCGTTATGTTGCAGCACTTGTACTACATTGTTACTAATGTTGCTAAAACTAACACACTTGTGCTGCTCCATATAAATTATATTTTATATTCGACTTCGAATTTCGAAATTTAGCTTTCTGGAAATGCCATTATTAATTATACTATGTAAATTACCAAAAAAGTAAAAATATGGGTATTATCTAAAATTCCTTTTTATTCAATTGGTATATACCATTTTTCGATGAAGCTTATATGACAGATTATATAAGCGGTCAAAGTTGGATCTTTGAAAAAAAGTTTTAAAATTATAAATTTACAAATATACTGGCACTTTTTGAAGATTTGGTATGTTACTGTTTTGTTTGTATGCATATTTCTTCTAATTCAAAGATGTATACATTTTCATTTAAATGTTTTTTCCTGGAAGATTTATATTGAAATTAACTAAATACGCATACCAGAAGAAATGTTGCTTAACGACATTTACAACCGTACAAAATTAAAAAAAAAAAAATGTACGAATGTATGTACGAATTCGATGCATGCGTTGAATGCTCATATGCAGTGAAGCGAAGTGCAGTAATAATTTTATTTCCGAATTGCCTAATCGCTTAAATGCATGCTATGTTTTTATTAGAGTAACTACAGATCAACGCAAACAAATCGATAGGAAAAGTATATAGAAAATACAATATTTTGTTTTTGTAACAATAGTGTTTTACCATATTGATGTTGGTATTTGTGTTAACAAAAATAATTGACGTTTTTGTGTATAAAAGTTTGTACTGCTTGTATATACTTAAGTTAGGCAATAATACAGAAAATAATTCGAATACAATTTAATAAAAATATTCGACTAGATGGCATTTATATAATAGTCACGAGCGTATGTGTGAGCAAATAACGTATGTATCGGGAATTTGGTGATCGTACATCAAATTGTAAAATGCCGACAGATATGCGGTCATAGAAAATATCTATATGCATCGTAAAATCAATAATAATGTGTTATTGAGCACATACGTAAAAAGCCGTGGAAGCTAAACAAATCTCAAAGCGATAATACATAATATAGCATTTAAATTTTATTCAAATTTAGGTAGGTGCAATAAAACACTCCTTACGCCAACTTGGCGCATACCTAATCATAACACATTATTAATCATATGTACTCGTTCGTGATTAAATATCTCAGAATTCAAAATTTAGCAATTTGGAGTTCAACAATTATTTTGCACGCTTCTCCAAAAATAAAAATAATTGAAATAATTCAATTTAGACTTTTCATTTCCGATTTCACCTCTTTGACACTTCAAAGACTTTATTTTAACAATAAATCGTAACAAAAAGCGATAGTAAATAATTTCGGAACACAAATAATCTACATACAACGTGGTTAGTACAGAATCCAATTCATCATTATTTAAAATGGTAATAAAACGATTTTCGTGCACTATGTTCTACGTAGTACTTAAGATTTACCTAACTTAGGGTAGCTTTCTTCAGAATTCAGTATCTGTAACAGGGCTATATATACTTAAACTCTAGATTATTGGGCCATGAAAAAGATCTATAAAAATAATTGATACGAATTATAATACTTTACAAAATCATTTATTTCACTTTATAGATTTATTTATAAATTATAATAAGTTTTAAAGAAAAATTTAAATATTAAAAAATGCATTTAAACCACATTTTATTTATGTAAGTTGCTCTACTTTATTTTGCTAAGAAAAACTTTCTCTTTTCCACACAAGTGGAGCCAATTTAATGAATGATGATCTTCAATTTGCACTGTTGTTTGCTGAAATAAAAATTAAAAGGAACTATCGGGTAAGGAAAATACGAAGCTTGGTTGAACAGCTATAAAAACAATCGTAAGTACGCCATGAAGCGAATGAAGGTTATTAAAGAGTGCCAGATAAAATGAGCTAAGGCGTTGGTGTGCCAATGAAAACGGCAATGCTATGAATGCGCAGTCAGCGAATTGATGCTGGAACTGTGAAAATAGTGAATGCCATACATATACACACATAAAGTACGACAACACAGAAGCAGAAAATAGAGCAAAAGTAATAGAACTAACACGCGTGATGTTAAAAAAAATAGATATTGTAAAATAGAGCTGCTAAGACGGATGATAAGGGTAGCAATTCATTGCACTCATATAACTTCAGCTGCACTTGTACTTCACTGTATGGTTAGTGTAAAATTAAGGACGCTAAAGGGTGAATAATACGTATGCAATTTTTTAAAGTCTTCCGATATAGAGACCGAATTGAATGAATTTAGTAGAAAATTTAATATATTACACTATACAACACTCGAGTGGGTATTGGACCAAACATTTTTTTCTGGGAGATTGAGTCATAATTAAAAAAGTGTATTCTTCAATTTTCGAAGTTAGCATCCAAAATCGAAATATTTGGATTCGAAGTTCGAAAAAATTTCTTTTTAAATAAATTATTATTAATTACCGGACATAGTCAATAAAAAATCTAAAAAAAAATTTCAATCTAAGTTTTCTTCTTAATTCAATGATGTATAAAATGTTTCCGACAGATTTATTTATTCGAAAAAAAATAAAAGCTGTATATTTCGAAAAATACTGAACCATTTTTTTAATCTGGTACGATTGTAAATGTCGTTAAGCGACCTTTAAATGGTATGTACAACATTTTCGTCAAGCTTATGTGACAGATGTTGTAAGGGGTGCAGTATATTTCGATATATAAAAGTTAAATTTTTGTTGAATATCAAACTTTGATCCCTCATAACATCTATACCGATATATATATCTATATATATATTATATTATGTATATATATATAATATAATATAATATATATAAATATTGATATAATATACATATCTTTTCGTTTTAAGATAGCATTGCGTACAGTTCTGATAAATTTCCACTTGTATAGGTGAACAATGAAAACATCGTCATCCACGGCGTATACGTAACGTACAATTATATAATACCAAATATCTGTGTATTAGTTAATCAAGGCCACTTCAGATTTATACATAATTTTATACTTTATTTTTTTGTTGTTGTAGATGCTTTATCTTAGATTTGAGCCAAACACAATAAATATGTTTTTGCCGTTGCACTCGTTGGTAAATATACACCTTTTCAAATACTTAACTTGTGTATTTGGAAGTGATTACTCCTACAACTGCAGGTCGTCTTTCATTTGTACACTTAAATATGTATTGAATTTATTACAATAACTAGAATCAGCTACAAAGAAATGACCGCGCATATATATCAAGACCAAGCGTTCGAACGTTTAAAAGCATAAATTTGTTTATAATTTTATATTCGCATACGCACAATTATATAAACATTAGATGCAAGAGTGCATACTGATACTTTCGCTTGGCCTTATATTGGTCTCTAAACGATTAGACACAATTAGTTTCCCAAATTCTACAAGTAAGTAAATTCGTGTAGGTTAAAGCTTTAATTTGAACCAACAAACGTTAGGAACTTACATTACTCACAATTATGTAAAGCAATATGTAAGTTTTGATACAAATATATATATCCTTGTAATATTAAATATTTAATTTTAATATTTAACCAGCTTAGTATTTACATAGTATTTATATGTACACTAGGGTGGCCCTTAGTTGTATGGAGGATAAAAAAAGTTTCTGGATTCTCGATCGCACCCCCTAGAAATATGCGAATAGCCCAAAAACTAGTATATACAAAGTTTTGGGTCAATCAAAAAAGGTTTAGAGGTTGCGCAAGGAGCTTGAAATCTTGAAAAATTAAGAATTTTTGCCATTTTTATGTCTCAGACTTCCATATTTCAAAGTCACACTATCTGGTTTCAACACCGTAATAAGATCTGCATTTTATTAGCTTTCCAAAATTGCCAAAATCTTAAAAATCGGTCGATTGATGATTGAGTTACAGAAATACAAATGTGAAAGTAAATTCAATGTGTTGCACGTGCATTCTCAAGCGTCGCATGCTTGTGATATACCGTTATAACTGTTCTACTGTTATTCTTATTATCTTATTACGGTATGGAAAACCAGTAAGGGATAGTGGGGCTTTGAAATATGGAAGTCTGAGACATAAGAATAGCAAAAATTCTTAATTTTTCAGGATTTCAAGCTCCTCGCGCAACCTCTAAATCTTTTTTTATTGACCTAAAACTTTGTATAAACTAGTTTTTTTGCTATTCTCATATTTCTAGGGGATGCGATCGGGAATCGGAATACTTTGAAAAATAAGGGCCACCCTAATGTACACGTTCATTCACATATATACGCAACTATACTATCGTTATTCGCAAATTCGTCTGCTTCAACGCTGATATATTCATTCTAAACAGAATTCTCATCTCCATCTTCGCTGTGTAAACTTTCGACATGTCATGACGCATTACAATGCTTATGCAGTTACTTGACCTTTGCCCATGCAAGAAAGTTCTTTTCCGCCAACGCTTTGCTAGTATTTTCCGCTTGTCAGCCACTGGTCGATATTTTGAGTTTACAGTAACTCTTCATTTCATCGTAGTAGACAAATATTTTAGTTTTTATCACATTTTTACATCCGCGGAGACTATAACACACATATACATACTAACAAAACTAAAGCGGTGTGTGAATATTGCAATTTTGTTATTTTTGTTATTTCGAATTTGTAACTGTAATAATTTATTTTTTCACTTTTTCACTTTTGTATGGCTAAATATTCTTGCGGTTTAATTGTGATTAGGCTGCTGTGAACTGGCGCAAAACTAAAACAAACTAATGAAAACTTCAAAATAGTCGCATGAAAATTTAAATTCGGGACAAATGGCAAAAAGTGTGTTGGCACTATATGTATATTCCTTTTTTTGTTTTGTCTGCAATAGAGAATATAAAATAAAATAATTTTAAAATGTTAACGGAAATGCTTGCCAAAAGGATATCCGGTATCACATAGCAAAACGCTGGGCTCATGAATAACACAAATAACCGCCACATATAATTTTGTTAGGCAACATACAAACATAATTGCTTACAACTAAACCTATTTGTGTATAGATGTGCATTTGAGAATATTTGGAGTGTTAATAGTGATTGTGATAAATTTATAATTTAATTTTGGGGAAATAAACTCACCAAAATGATGGGTGATATGATCGCGCTCCTTTGACTCCTCAGGCATACCAATAGCATCACCTTCATGACCAAAGTCATGCATTTCCATATTTTCTACACTCCTACCATCGCCGGCCAGCGACCTTCGTCGTAGTGTAGAGCGGGACGCATTTCGATAGTGAATGTGTGTCTGGTGGCACCACCAGCTTGGCGGTCATATGCTCGCAGTAGGTGAATGGCAGTGGAATACCACCAGCACCTCTGTCATCGCTAGGCCACTGCCGGGAAGCTGTTAATCCAAATTGATGCAAGTAGCAATGAAATTTTTCCGTCATTTTCATTATGTGCGTTGGCGGAGCTACCATATTGGCTTTTGCTTTCGCCTTTGTTGTTCTTGTCCTTCTCGCCGTTGCTCTCTCGGTTTTTTGTTCTGAAGACTAGAGTTGAGTAGAGTTAAATATATAATACATTAAGAAACTCGTTGACAGTAGCTAATTCATGCAATACCAAACGAATGATACAAAAGGACAAGTAAATAGAAAATATGGAGATAAGAAAATTGTGGTAAACAACAAACGTAGTAAAGGTTAAAACATGGAAACAAAGACATTTTAGTAAATTTTGTAAAGACTTGGTTGCACTTTTACAGAATTGTTGTTACAAAAATTGTATAAACTAACAAACAAAATAGGAGCGTAATAAGCTGAAATGTAAAGTTAAAATGTTCACGAAAGCATTTAACAAGGCGAAGCGTCAACATGTCATTATGTTCGTGTTTCCGTATGCATTGACAGTAGTAAAGAATGGAAGAAGAGTGGGTTCAATTAAGACCAAAAACATGTCATAACGATAAAGAGGAAGTAATTGTTGCCTATCGTGCAGTATTAAGATGTGGAGCTGTATGTGTGTGTGTGTCTGAATATGTATAAAAGTGCGCAAGAGTGAATGGTTCCGAAATTTTACCACGGAAACACTGAGAAATGGATAAAGTAAGAAATTAAATGAGAAGGATAATAACCAATAAAGACATTGAGTATGTCGAAAGTGGTGAAGAAAATAAATAGTAATAAATTCGAAGAAGATGAATACATCAATCAGAAGCAATGCCTAAAAAACGAAATCTATACATTTTAAGCGGTATTTCATTCGACGAGCCACTTAGTGGCTTACATTGTGGCTACTTATGTTTTCATTATTAATGGAGCTACTTTTATCTTCACTGATGTTGTCCTTTTGGTGCAAGTAGAAATCCTTAAATTTAAAGTGTATCCATAGTATCCACCATATTACTGCATTTTTTCCAATTCCATATTGAAAATAATACTAAAATTTAATATTTACTATATACCGTTCTTTACATTCAATTCATTCATATATTGTAATTAATTAAATCTACAAATAACCCAGATGTTTTTAGAAGCTCCACATTTATATTTTTTTAATAATAACATTTTTATACTCTCGCAACAAAGTTGCTAAAGAGAGTATTATAGTTTTGTTCACATAACGGTTGTTTGTAACACCCAAAACTAAACGAGTTAGATATAGGGTTATATATACCCAAGTGAACAGGGTGAAGAGTGGAGTTCAAATCCGAATGTCTGTCCGTCCGTCCGTCCGTCTGTGCAAGCTGTACAGTCCAAAAATGCAAGAAATCAGATGATAACCACGCTCACCTCCCATACAAATGTTAGGTTGAAAATTTTTTACGAAAAACGTCAAAAACACTAAATTTCACATAAGAAATGGCAGATCGAAGCTGCACTCAGTTTTGAAATGGAAAATGAGCGTGGCGTCGCCCACTTATGGGTCAAAAACCATATATCAGGAACTACTCGACCGATTTCAATGAAACTTGGTTTGTAATAGTTTACTCACATCCCAATGATTTGATGTGAAAATCACTTCACAACCACGCCTACTTCCTATATAACAGAACTTTGAAGACGATCTGAATCGTTTACTTTACAATATACAAGGTAAGCACTAGTGAAGATATCGGGGTAGAACTTTGCACAAATACTATGTTTATAATGTGGCACCCCATTCTAAAAATCGCCGAAATCGGACCATAGCGGGTTTATATAAGGCCCCATATATCGAACACGAGGACCTCGGTGCTTCTAACCTAATATTATGGTTTCCAACTTTCAATGGACTTTATACAATATACATATATGACGAATATGTGGGTCAAATTGTGTATTATATAATATAAATAAAGTTAAATAAATAAATTGCGATAGTATAAAATGTTCGGTTACACCCGAACTTAGCCCTTCCTTACTTGTTTTTATTTAAACCTTGTTAATAACTTCATTTTTCATCAAATGAAACTATATACCTTTCACCTTTCTTATCTCTTCCCTTTCATATATCCGTTCAACAATAAACAAAATCACTTTTCTGATTGTCATTTTACGGTTCTTGGTCTTCGTTTTGTTAATATTCGCTTGCCTGTCAATAGCACGATTAAATGAGACAACAATGCAGAAAGAGAGAGAGTGAAAGAGAGGAATACCAAGAAACAGTCATTTACTACTAAGAAAACAAAGTTGTACACATTAAAAATTATCTGTCAATGCGGCTGATTTGCAACTAGGAGATACCCAAATACAGAAGGCAGGCAAATTAATACAAAAAAAATATTTTAAATGTTTGAAGAAAAGCGGTACAAATTCTAACAAAAATTCGTAATTTTTTTTATAAACTTTTTCTTGATCATAACAACTCAAACTGACAACCTCCAATTATATTGTCTAACCAAAACGATGGTGACCAAAGTGTTTGTCATAATATTATCTTAATTCCTACTAAACATCAGCACTACATATAACTGCAAAAGATATAAGAAATCTTGATATACCATACACTGCCATCAACATTAACACCAACCGGCACAAATTTATATGTATATATACATAAATATATGTACACATGTAAGTATATTTCCATAATATCTGAGTAGTTGCACACCTTTAGCAACTCAAAATTTTCCCTTCACTCTGATAAGTAAAAGGCAAGCAAAATCAAAACACTTAACTTGGCACCGTAAGCTAACCAAGTAAAGCAAACAAGAAAAGCCGCACCAAACCAAATTGAGTAACTAACCGACCAAACCGAACTATCAAAACCAGAAATGCCAACAAAATTCTGACTACAAGACGAAGTAATAATAATTATACTTATCGCTGAAGCTGAGGTCTGGAGCAACAGTAAGCAATAATTGCGGTGAAGGAGTGAGGGAGAGATGAGAATTCGGAAAGGTAATAGAAACAATGAAATTGGTATTCGACACTATAACCACTATAGTAGGTGAATGGGCATACATGTATGTAAATATATGAGATTTTGTGTATATGCATGTGTGAATATTATTATAGTGTTGTAAATGACCACAACACAACACCGAGACTATAGCATAATACTAGGCGTTAGAAATATGTATAGCAAAATATTTGTGTAGTGCTAAGAATGTGATGGTACCATGAGCATACATATACAAAAGGAAAAAGTAAAATCATGAAACTAGAAAAGTTATTAACATAAGTTCGTATTAATAATCTCTCCCCCCTTACGGTCGCCAAATGCAACAATTATCATTATACACAGATTTGTGGCCCCTTATACAAACCATATAAATCTTTCAGCTTATTCTTTCGTCTACATTACTGTCGTCGTTTTCTAATTGTCGAGGACTATGTTCGATATTATGCACTTATGCCAAAAATAAATTGACAATTCTCTAAATCTAACATTGGTCTCAAATTCCACTTATTGTTTAACATGACTTGTATTTCTGTCATTTCCTTTTTTCCTGCTCATACTGATCTGACACATCATCTCTAGAGCAACGGCAATCGATTCGTAATAATCCGCTGAAAATTTACACTATTAGTCTCACAGGTCGTATGAGTAACAGTTGCTTTAACAATCTTCAGCATTTAAAGCGTGAAAAAAATAGTAACAATCAATAAAAAAAATCAAGTAATTATAAAACCAATAGATTAAGTAACTGCAGCATATAATACCTAGAAGAGATAATATTCTGTATCAGTATAAAATAACTAATATTATATTTTGTAATTTCTTCGCAATGTCGTTACTTCCTGGTGCTATTCAGTATCAAGTTTAGGTACTCTACTATTAATATGAAATATGATAAAGTATGTAAAAGTAGCAAACCATTTTATGCAATCTGCGCCGTTCAGCCATTTATATTCACTTTTATGAACTTAAGCCCAGACGTATGAATATGCACCAAGCTGTAGCCAACAGAGGCAAATAAGCAAGAGTGTAAGAGTGTAAAATGCCAATATGAAGACCGTTTTGGTAACTATTACATTATAAAGGCATTCCCGAGAGTGTGGTGTGCCGTAATCACTACCACGTAATGTGTGTAAAACTTCGCTAAAATTTTGAGTGGTACTTCTTTTTTCATACTATAAATGAGTTCCTGGCAAACACAGCAAAAAGTTTCTCAATTTGCCACTCAAACAGCTTTACTGTTTAATTTGATAGCAATGTACAGCAACAAAAGTATTACATAAACCAACTAAAATGCTAAATGAGCTTTTTCTGCTTGAATATGTATATCAGTGCGTGATCCTTTGCATATTAAGAGCTTTCATATCTTTATAGCCAAGTTCAAAGCATATGCGATATACGTATATAATCAGAACGGAACAGAAAAAAGGTGCGAGTGTAGGTGTAAATAAATTGTTACATAGATACTAAAATTTATAAAACTATTTCGAGACAATGTTAATACAAAAATTTCCAATCAATTCCTGGCCTTGTATCTCCAGAAGAGTCAATTATTCAATGAAAATGTTACTCACCTCTCTCCAATTTCAATTGAAACTCAAATATTTAGGAAATTGTTATTTCTTTTAATCACGCAGTACAAAAATAAATGCATATTTTATTGAACAAATTAAATTTTGTAAACATATTAATTTATAATGAATATACAATTATATTATTATTCAGCAAACTTAACTTCATCTTTTAGCATATTCCAATAGTACCATATAAAATTATAAGCTCTGTCCTATGAGTTGTTAATTAATGATTCTTCTCTGTCTCATAGGAAAGACGTGTCAAACATTTGATTTAATATCTCGTGATTAGCAAATACACCCAAACGCCGGTTGAAAACCAATGCGACATAATGTTACATATAACACTCCAGGTAGTGCTGCAGGATATAATATGATTTTAATTTGAAATAAACTCGGAACTCTTCATTCTCAAATCTTTTCCAACTAGTTAATAAGTAATATCTCACTGATATTTCCTTATATTATTCTCAAAAGGTACGCTTTCTAATAACAGCACTACTAGTCTCCGTTAGATATGTAAAACAGAGCACTTAGCTTTGTTTTTGTGTGATTTGTGGCAGTTGTTGCTGCAGTTTTCATGTTGGAGAACCACCAATTCAAACTAGATTTTATCTCCTGTATCCATCTATACAAATATTTTCCATTATTAATACGACCGAGATTCATAGAATCTTTCGCTCAGATACTGTACGAAGTGGTCATAGTTTGTGATACCGCTGTTGCAAATGCAATCCCTGTGCGTGAAGCGGCAATTAAATCTTATATAGGTGTGCGTGGTTACTGGAAAAGAAACCGATTGAAGGATCCATTGAAGTTGAACAATGAAAATCCACATAAGCCAAAATTATGGTGGAACATATATACATATAATTATGTATGTAGCTTTATAGAAGGGTGTCGATATTGTTTTTGGTTCTTTCGTTGTCTATACTACGAGTACTATTATAAAATGGAAATATTTGTAATGAATAAACTCAAAAACTACTGTGCCGATTTCAAAAATTCTTTCACCATTGGAAAGCTACATTCACACCGAGTAACATAGGCTATATTTTTTGCTAGAATTTCAACTCTCTGGAAATAATTCTCAGGTGAGGGTATCAATAAGACTCCGTGATGGAGAATCGTAAACTGAAACTGAAAATCGTCTTGTAAGTCATTCTCTTCGCATCGCAATCGCGTGCCAAGGACTAGAGGTCATAATCAAGTTATGGCTCATTGCAAATAAAATATAATTTCATGTTTGAATTTTCCTCACTTTACTTTTTTAAAATGTACCCACGCAATAAACGGGAAAGTACATACATATGTATGGGAGAGTGTGTACAAGTGTGTAAAAACTTATAACTTGTGAAATGTTTGTTTAAACCCGTGCGAAGCCGGAGCGGCCTGCTAGTATATTTATAAATAAAATTTTTAATCTGACTAAATATGTCATATCAAAAGTAACAGGACAAATAGTCAACTAACGAAGGAAAGGTTCAATTAGTGTTTTACTACTGTCCATATTTAAGAGTTTCCCAGTTTACTATAGGCCTCATCATCACTATGGCATCCTGAAAATATGAGAGTCTACTAAGTTCCAATAATAGCCTATTAAAGAAAGACTTGTTACTGCAATATTTCTATTAGCAAATGTTAACTGGCAACTCAACTTTTAAATGCAGGAGAGTAAACTTGCAACGTTACCGTTAGCTGACAGCGAGTTGCCACACGCTTTCTATTTCTTTTTGAGTTGTGCAATAATTTCCCGTCAACATAATAAAGAAGTATTGCATTTTAACTTTTTCCTTTTGCGCAAGGCAAATAAATTTTAAATTTCAATTTAAACTAATGCAAAGGAGCTAATTAAAACAGCAGAATAAGGTCCATAGAGGCAACATATATTTGTATAATTGTATACACGAGTACATTTAGAAGCATGAGTGAAAAGTGTTACAGATGGAACAATTGTATACAACGATGAATGAAATATGTATGTACTTGTGGGTAAGTAATATAAACGCAATTAAGGAATCGAAAGCAAAGTGGAAATTTAATTAAAACTGAATTAAAAAGTGAACTTTGTTTATGACACATAATGTGAAAAAGTATAAATATATTAACTTACAGTACACAATTAACATTACGCGCTTGCTGACAGAGGGTGGTATGCCATTCGAAGCGATGCATAAATGTGGGCCCATATTGAGGCGTTGTACCTTAGTGATCGTTAGATAGGAATCATTGTAGGCAATTACTACAAAGATAAAATTATAAAATAGATATGTTAAAAAATTATAGCAATTATATATATAGAAAAGTGACAGAATTTTTAAATGCATATTTCAAGTATCAAAGAAATTAGTGAGGTTATGTGATTATATGTTATTAGCGCCTCAACAATTATGAATTGAAAACTTAATTTAATAAAAATAAAAGGAAAAACATTGCATTTAAATGGGATACAATTAAATCGATTATAAAATAAGATAGCGCATTTTGAGAAGAACGGTTGGCAGTTGGAACCTCATGCAATGACTAAGGATAGAAAGCTTTCTAAATAGTCGTATCTTCAAATGTTACTGAAATAGTGGAAAAAAATAATCTATATACCTAATATATATATATATTTGGCGTAGGAACCGCTTTAAGCGATTATAGCCGAATCCACCAGAGCGCGCCACTCATTCCTCCTTTTTGCTTTTTGGCGCCAACTGGAAACACCAAGTGAAGCCAGGTCACTTTGCACTTGGTCTTTCCACCGGAGTGGAGGTCGTCCTCTTCCGCGGCTTCCTCCAGCGGGTACTGCATCGAATACTTTCAGAGCTGGAGTGTTTTCTTCCATCCGTACAACATGACCTAGCCAGCGTAGCCGCTGTCTTTTTATTCGCTGAACTATGTCAATGTCGTCGTATAAATCGTACAGCTCATCGTTCCATCGTCTGCGGTATTCGCCGTTGCCAATGTTTAGAGGACCATAAATCTTGCGCAAAACCTTTCTCTCGAAAACCCCAAGAGTCGTCTCATCGGATGTTGTCATCGTCCACGCTTCAGCGCCATACATCAGGACGGGAATAATGAGCGACTTATAGAGTTTGATTTTGGTTCGTCGAGAGAGGACTTTACTTTTCAATTGCCTACTCAGTCCAAAGTAGCAGCTGTTGGCAAGAGTGATTCTGCGTTGGATTTCAAGGCTGACACTGTTGGTGTTGTTAATGCTGGTTCCCAGATAAACGAAATTATCTACAACTTCAAAGTTATGACTGTCAACAGTGACGTGGGAGCCAAGACGCGAGTGCGCTGACTGTTTGTTTGATGACAGGAGATATTTCGTCTTGTCCTCATTCACCACCAGACCCATACGCTTCGCTTCTTTATCTAGTCTGGAAAACGCAGAACAAACGGCGCGGTTGTTGCTTCCGATGATATCAATATCATATATTAGTTTTGCAGGGATACCAAATTCAGACATCGCGGCATAAAGGCAGCTCCTTTTCGTGCTATCGAAGGCAGCTTTAAAATCGATAAAAAGATGGTGGGTATCGATTCTTCTCTCTCGGGTCTTTTCCAAGATTTGGCGCATGGTGAATATCTGGTCCATTGTAGATTTTCCAGGTCTAAAGCCACACTGATAAGGTCCAATCAGTTCGTTGACGGTGGGCTTTAGTCTTTCACACAATACGCTCGACAAAACCTTATATGCGATATTGAGGAGACTTATACCACGGTAGTTGGCGCAGATTGTGGGGTCTCCCTTCTTATGGATTGGGCAGAGCACACTAAGATTCCAATCGTCAGGCATGCTTTCTTCCGACCATATTCTACAAAGAAGCTGATGCATGCACCTTATCAGTTCTTCGCCGCCGTATTTGAATAGCTCGGCCGGTAATCCATCGGCCCCCGCCGCTTTGTTGTTCTTCAAGCGGGTAATTGCTATTCGAATTTCTTCATGGTCGGGTAATGGAACATCTATTCCATCGTCATCGATTGGGGAATCGGGTTCGCCATCTCCTGGTGTTGTACTTTCACTGCCATTGAGCAGGTCGGAGAAGTGTTCCCTCCATAATCCCAGTGTGCTCTGGACATCCGTTACCAGATTACCTTCTCGGTCCCTACATGATAATGCTCCGGTCTTGAAACCTTCTGTTAATCGCCTCATCTTTTCATAAAATTTTCGAGCATTACCCATGTCGGCCAGCTTTTCAAGCTTTTCATACTCACGCATTTCGGCCTCTTTCTTTTTACGTCTGCAAATGCGTCTCGCTTCCCTCTTCAATTCTCGATATCTATCCCACCCCGAACGTGTTGTGGTCGATCGCAACGTTGCGAGGTAGGCAGTCTGTTTTCTCTCCACTGCGGAACGACAATTCTCATCGTACCAACTGGTTTTTTGGCGTTGCCGGAGACCAATTGTTTCGGCTGCAGCGGTATGCAATGAGTTTGAGATGCCGTTCCACAGCTCCCTTATATCGAGATGCTGATGAGTGCTCTCAGAGAGCAGGAGTGCAAGTCGAGTAGAAAATCGTTCGGCTGTCGGTTGTGATTGCAGCTTTTCGACGTCGAACCTTCCTTGTGTTTGTTGACGGGCGTTCTTTGCTGCACAGAGGCGAGTGCGTATCTTTGCTGCTACTAGATAATGGTCCGAGTCAATGTTTGGTCCTCGGAGCGTACGCACGTCTAAAACACTGGAGACATGTCTTCCGTCTATCACAACGTGATCGATTTGATTGCGCGTGTTTCGATCAGGGGACAGCCACGTTGCTTGATGAATTTTTTTATGCTGGAATCTGGTACTACAGACAACCATATTTCGGGCCCCAGCGAAGTCGCTCAGCCTCAGGCCGTTTGGCGATGTTTCGTCATGGAGGCTGAATTTTCCGACTGTTGTGCCAAAGACACCTTCTTTACCCACCCTGGCGTTAAAATCACCAAGCACGATTTTGACATCGTGGCGGGGGCAGCGCTCATAGATGCGTTCTAGGCGCTCATAGAAAGCATCTTTGGTCGCATCGTCCTTCTCTTCCGTTGGGGCGTGGGCGCAAATCAGCGAATATGTTGAAGAACCTCGCTTTGATGCGGATTGTGGCAAGACGTTCATCCACCGGGGTGAATGCCAGGACTCGGCGACGTAGTCTCTCTCCCACCACAAATCCAACACCGAATTTGCGCTCCTTTATATGGCCGCTGTAGTAGATGTCACAAGGACCCACCTTCTTTCGTCCTTGTCCCGTACATCGTACTTCTTGGACGGCGGTGATGTCAGCCTTTAGTTGTATGAGGACATCAACCAGCTGGTCAGAGGCACCTTCCCAATTAAGAGTCCGGACATTCCAGGTGCATGCCCTCAAATCATAGTCCTTTATACGTTTGCCGTGGTCGTCATCAAAAGGGGGGTTTCTCATCCGAGGCCTGTGTTTCTTATTCACTGGTTATTCGTTTTTATGTGGTGGGTCCCAAGCCCTACGCACAACCGCACAAGCGGGCTTCGCCTTCTCACTTTAGCTCGCCTCCAAACGGATGTCTGTTAGCTACCCAGGGGATACTTGGTCTAAAACCGGAAGTCGTGAGCTGCTTGAGTCATATGCAAAAGAATCGTTCCTGGCCACTCCCAAGTGAATGGCAATCAGAAACTTTCCTCACTTGCGTGAACTTCTACATATGACCCCATCCCCCACCTAATGGACTCGACTTATTAGCATCAACCGTTTTGCAAATCTAATTCAATGGAATATAAAGTGCAGAGATCCCCAGAAGAAGATAAATGTAACTATCGATATAAGGAAATCAATTTGTTTCTTCTTCTATCATTTGTATAAGTTTGAGTAATTACAATATACTTGAATGAAAGTATCACATCTATGAGAGTCGATATTTTTCAGTTCGATACTTTAAAAAACGACTCTTGGATCGGTGCCACGAACTCATCATCATCTCAACATCACTGCGTTTTTACATTTATAATATATTCATATTTTAAATAATTTCCCTCATCACTCACTCACCTTCAGTATTGTTGGGTAGCGGTATAGGTTCGCCACCTTCATGTCGCCACGTTATGGTCGGTGTTGGAGAGCCCACGGCTGCACATTTCAATGTTACATCCCGTACCACCATATCGGTGCTATTGGATAATCGAGGATATCAGGTGTCACTGCTAACAAAAAGCGGACAGAGCGATTCACATAACAACAACAATAAGTTGAAACGGGGATGTGTGTGTTGTTATATCGTTGTGATTTGTTGTTGTTAAAGTTTGCATGCTTCTGTTTAAGTTAGTATGCTTCTATATACGAGTATGATGTATGAATATGTATAAAGTGGACGTGTACTCACATATGATATTTGAAGCCGTTTGCGGATTAACATTTAAGTGTACATTGAGTATACTTTCAGCAAATTTAGTGCACTGCTAAGTGTACTTATGGCTAACAAGATATACATATGAACATAAATAAGAAAAATTCTCTCCATTACATTACTGGGATTGTAAATGACGCTGGTTCACCAAACAGGTTTTCATTCATTCCACATGCTTAGCTTTGTCACTCTATAAATCCACTTTAAATTGTAGTTCATTCGGTTCTATTTAGTAATCTTCTGTTTCTACTATTGTATTATAACAGTAGAATTATGCTATTTTACTACCATTTTCTCAAAAAGCTGAATATAAAACTTTCTAACAAATGTATAATCTGTAATATGTATGTAATCTGTTATCTATAATGTGTAGTTAGTTATCTGCTATGTATGTGATTGGCGTTGCAACCGTTTAGCCGGTTATAGCCGAATCGACGATAGTGCGCCACCTGTCTCTTTCCTTTGCAGTTCGGCGCCAGTTGGAGATCCCAAGTGTAACCAGGTCGCTCTCCACCTGGTCCCTCCAACGGAGTGGAGGCCTTCCCCTTCCTCGGCTTCCTCCGGCGGGTACTGCATCGAACACTTTCAGGGCTGGAGTGTTTTCGTCCATTCGGACAACATGACCTAGCCAGCGTAGCCGCTGTCTTTTTATTCGCTGAACTATGTCAATGTCGTCGTATAACTCGTACAGCTCATCGTTCCATCGTCTGCGGTATTCGCCGTTGCCAATGTTCTGAGGACCATAAATCTTGCGCAAAATTTTCCTCTCGAAAACTCCTAGTGTCGTCTCATCTGGTGTTGACATCGTCCAAGCTTCTGCACCGTAAAGCAGGACGGGAATGATAAGTGCTTTCGTAGATTTTTCATTGGGGGGTGTTTTTATGTGGTGGGTCCCAAACCCTACGCACAACCGCATAAGCGGGCTTCGCCTTCTCACTTTAGCTCGCCTTCAAACGGATGTCTGTTGGCTACCCAGAGGATACTTGGTCTAAAACCGGAAGTCGTGAGCTGCTTGAACCATGTGGAGAAGAATCGTTTCTGGCCACTCCCAAGTGAGTGACAATCAAAAACTTTCCTCACTTGCGTGAACTTAATCTTAGTTATCTGCTATATGTATGCCATTTAACATATAATTTAAAAACTGTAATTGACGAACCGTGATTTTAAATTCTACTTTTACTTTGTTTTTACAAATATAACATTTATAAAGTGAAACTAATTACTTCAAAATTAGAATTGGAATGATCTGAAATGTAAATTTAAAAATTAAGTTAAAAATTAAATAAAAACTTCAAAAATAATTTCAGCGCTTTAAATCTATTCTCAACTTTAAATTGTTTAATTACACGGCAGACGTCCCAACTAGCCACCAGCATAATATGCTGCAAGTGCCATGGACAGGCGTAAACATGCACACTAGCATTGCTTGAGTAGGCCAAGGTCGTGCAAGTATATTCCCAATGGGGATTACTGATTTATGCGTTTTCATGTGTGTTACTTTGTGGTAGATCAGTGAAAAAACAGCAAGTTGACGCAGAAATTATACATACATATAATACAAACAATACGGCGTTGCTTTAAAATATTAATGCAGATAGAAAGCATCCAATTCCAATCGATAGTGCAGCTAAGGAAGTATTGTTTATGCTTCCGGTTTATATGATGGTTGACAGGGTTGCAAAAATAGCATCAATAAAATTCTTTAGATTGTATTCAGCGGAGATACATAACATACACGTCACTTTTAAAAATCGCATTTTGACCAAAATATGGAGGTTACGTATATAACGTGGCGTACCATAATATAGGGTATTCTCTCCATCAAATATAATTTCTCCACTAATATGCACTATGCTCTAATGCAACAAAAATTACTATCTCCTTGTTCAGATACTCTCTAAATAGCTGAAACCCTTACTTCTAGAATACATTTTCACTACTTTCCCATTTAAAATAAAACAACACTAACAGCACAACAAAAGCAAAATGTTGTCAAATGAAACGGTTGATAGTTGCGAAAGAACACTTTGCTTTAATTGGCACCACTTTCAAAATTGATGACTGCAGCCGTTTTGGAACCAATACTGACAATGATAGCGTGGCGTAGCGCATAACTTAGTTGAGCACACACGTTGACCCGGATGAAACCTGACAGTAAACTACACGGTGTGCACGTGTCATACGTGTCGTATACGTAACATTGCCAAATTGTGATATAAGCGTAACAACGTACGTACATAAGCATATATGACAAAGTACGTGTATATATATGATTTTTAAATACACCTTTAAAGCAAAAGACAAAAATTTCTGCTACTATATTTTGTTGCTGCTGCTTGTTTATCCACTGTTTGATTCAGAAATTTGAGTTACTCATCCACAACACCCGGGTAAACAACTTGACTCTTCATCGGATCCGTTTTGGTTTGGAACATGTACCAGCCTTTGTCCATCTCCTTGACGTCACGAATTCTAAATATCCAAACACGTTTCTCTGTGTGAGTTATACTCATACGATGATTTTTCGTTATCACGTGATTTTGTATCGTTAGTATTGTTTGTGTATCGACGCGTAGACACGCATTCTAAGCAGTTGATGAAATAATTATAATATAATGATAGACGTGTCAACCCGTTCGGCATAACCCGTTCGTTTTCATATTACTATTGAGTATACCGCTTATCATTTATTCATTAGTTAATTTGTATTTGTGCATATGCATTTTTATTGGTGCGTATGTGAGTGTATTTATAAATCTTAATATTGCTTTGATTGCTTCTGGCACTTGTTGGGTCACGCATGAATTAGAGTTCGATTGCTCATTTTAGGTTGGGTTATTTTTGGTGTACAAATAGGAATTGAAATTGGACATTTCTATACAAATATTTCAAAACACTTCGTATTGTTTTATTGTATTATTTGCATGATATTAATATTTCTCGAACAAAGGCATGTTTTTTAAATATCTTTTGTTAGAAGTTTAATCTATTCGTGGCATAACCTTTGTGTTACTAAGTTGGAATTAAATATTTATATGACTTTATGAGGATTAGACTTTCAAAAGACAAAATGTTTAACACCGAAATATTGAACTAATATTTAAATGTAGCATAATAAGATTAATATAATAGTATAGGTAATCGCTGAGGACGTCAGATAACGATTTATTAATTATCAATCAATTATCAATACTGTGTATTTTAGCTTTTAATAGAAATCCTATGACAGTACGTGCATAAGAAAACATTTTCTTTGTCAAGACATGAATTAATAAAAAGATATTGACTCATACTCATTTGATGTGAAGAAATTGAACACGATTTTAGAAATTCAGATGACTCATTCATTCATACTGGGGTCGATATAATAATCCTCCAAATGGAACTACTTAATTTTTCACCAAATGACGATATATGACGTTTTGCTTATGAAACCCCCGCCGTTCTTTCAAAAAATGGATCACGCTCTACTTTTCGAGTATGATATTCGTAAATGTTAAAGCATTGCGTATATGTAAACTTATTGCGTTTTCTTATCTCAAAAAAAATTAACATTTATTCCGCCCTGTACTCGGATTTTCGAAATGTGGATGAGAGTTGACCAGCATAAAATACAAAAATAGAATCAGAAAAGCCCAACGAGAATTTAGAGATTGCCTAAAAAGGCGATTGGCTTGCTGCTTTTGTCTGTATATTTCCAGATGTTTTTATTCTTTAGGATTTCGGCTTCCGTCCGAAAAAATAATGAATTCAGAAAAACAACAATTTTTCCACCTGCTTAAATCCAGACAACATCAATAGCACTTGATTGAGTGAAAATGACTCTGCTGAAAGGTGTCGAAGGTGCTAGTGTATCATAAAATATACAGACATACATACCTTCAACATAATATAATGGATTTTTTTGGAACTGTGTTACATTGAATAATTAAAAAGGTACGCAGTCACCTTGTACATGAGTGACTGAGTATGTTAGTTTTTTGTTAACTGTCGGGTGCTGGTCAACCTTAAACAATTCACATACTGATTTTGTTTGTAGGTGTTTCATCGATGAAAAATTCAAACACAACTATTTGAACTTTTCAATCAATAGCCATTTACATACGAGTATTATATGTATGTTTATTTGATCACTTATTTTGTAGGTCCGAAGATTATTGACAACACATTACATTACCGGTTCTCGTCCCATTGGTATTGTGACATTTTGTAGAGGTGCACCGAATTTTGGTAAATCTGCAACTATATGAAAAAAGAAAATATTTTCTTATCTGAAAGCATAATTTTAGGCTCTCAACATCAATACATTTTTTTATTATTATTTTTGCGAATATTTAGGAAAACTTTTTTAACTAAATATGTCAAAACATTTATCAGTGATCAACAGAGTGACGATGCTGCATATTTGACATGTATGAGATTTCAGTACGCGAATTTTAAGGTCATCATACATTACTAAGTTCAATATGATAAAGAATATGCATTGTCACCGACGAAAGGTACTCTGGTTCATTGTATTCTTTGCATATCATCACCGAATAATCCAAAATTTGATGATGAACTACGTGAGCGCCCGACACAGTTATCTTCATATCCATAAAAGCTTGAGTATGCATACCAATGAAGAGCGCTAAGTACTGCGAGACTTCGCAAAAGCGCATTATTATATATATATGTATGTGTTCCTGTTTTGATGCCACAAGTTCGACATGAAATATTTATGTTTCTATTTATTGATGTTGTTTTGAGTTAAATGCTTCGATTGTACCCAAAGTCATAGTTACAATACACGTACAGCCGTCTGAAAATTGTTAATGGTTTAATATGCTAGCTTAGAATATATTTATTTTACGTTTGGCGCATAGACAATTACATATTTAGTTACGTACAACTCAAGATTAAACCATTAATTTGAGCATAAAAATATATTGTCATGTAAAATTATTAATTTTTTATGTTATAAAATAAGTTGTATGTAACTTAGAGTGCTTCATTTAAAACGAACATTTTTGGTGTAACAAATTTAAAATGGACTTTTGAGTTAAAACCCATCTACTCGGCTAATTTCAACGTGTTGTTCAAAACTTCCGCCTTAGTCCGCTTTCAACTACTATAATAAAGTTTTACCAATACCATAAAAAGTTTCCATACCTTTGAGCAATTCAAATTGCAAGAGTGTGAAATGTTCCTCACTTGTTTATAAGCTCAATTTAATTATATAAGATTATTTTACTGCATATAATTAATTTCCTCAGATGCCTAACGAAACAAATTATAGGGAAATACAATATCAAAATGAACTACTTACTAACTGTGTCAAGTTTACATGCCTTAGGAGATGCTTGTATTTCTTGTTCTTGTTATTACAGCGGTTATGGCGCTGACAACCGTTGATACGTGTGAAATCAACTTGTGTGGCATTATTTACTATTGGGTAAATCAACAAGCAAATTCACTTGCCAGAGCGGTTGCTTCGCTAATATCGTCTCCCATTCTATATATCTACGCATGTTTGCAATTTTGTCAGAAAAATAACAAATAAAATAAAAGAAAATATATTGAATGGGTATTGAATGTATGGAAATTTATGTGGCTGTATTTATTTGTTACAAAGTATTCGAGATTTATTTTAATCTTGTGGACTTGGAAAAAGTCTAATAATATAAGAATATAAACTGCGCCAGAAACAATCAGCGAACTTCACTTAAGACTCTACAGATATCTAAGAATAAATAAATATAAAATTAAGTGACCGAAGAAAATATATTCGTAGATATGTTGCGAAGTAAATTTGTAAATTTTATATGTATATTTTTAACTTGTCTGTAATGTACAGTAAATGAACTATTGCAAATTTTTGGTTTAATAAAAGTTTTTTGTTACCCTAGTTTATTAAAACTTTTTTTTATATTTGGGAGAAGTATACATACAATATTATAGGTAAGAAATTCAAAATAGGAAAACATGAAAAGTAAAAGCAGTTATAAGCAAGTAAGGAACGACTAAGCTCTCATGTATCCTTATATAAAATAATCAGTGTTGATACAAGTGTTAAAATAAACAATACTCTCTATTTGGTGCATTTACCCAAAAGTGTCCAATAGCACAAGCACCGAAAACAATTAAAGTTGGGAGGAACAAAACGATAGTAGAAAATAAGAGCAACGAATAATGGAAAATACACAATAATAAATAGCAGAAGCCACAATGACATCAGCAGCTGTTGCAAGGAAGGAAAAAACCCAAAAGCATACAAAATGTTCTATATATGTACATACAGGTACTGAAATAATGCGCAACCAAGAGTTTAAAAAGCTAAAAAGTAAAGTGAACCATTCTTCTTTATAACAACTGCCACAAAACAAAACAAGTCCAATTTAAAGCAGATTTATTTATTGTATCATATTTCGTAGTGGCAACCTAAAAGTATGCTTCAAGTTTGGAAAACGAAAATATATCGAATCATAACAGTCTATAGTATGTATGGAAGAAAGCCAAAACAGAGACAAAGTTATAACATAAACATCTGGAGGAAAACAGGAAGAACATAGCATAACAATAAAGAATATTACATTCATACAAGTTCATGCTTATATGGATATGATTGTGAGAAGTGAATGAGAAAAGAACAACCGCACTGGAATTCCCAATAAGTCCTTATTGTTGTCGTAAATTGTGAGGAAACTCTGCTTTCACGAGTACATTGCAGACGTGTAAAGGCAGCGAAGCATGTCAAATGGGTAAAGACATTAGAAGAAGTAGAAGAAGATGCTATTGAGTCGAAGAAGCAGTTATACTCAAGTAGCTCTGGTAAGGAGTGAACCATTGCCTTTTCGCTAATTTGACTTGAAATTGATTTTTTTTTTGATAACATGAAATATTACAACAAAAGTAAGGTTTCGTGTTTGCGTAACCACATGAGAAGTCATTGAATAACGAGCCAGCAGCAATGCCAAGCAATAGACTCTAATTATGATTTATCAGTCAAACGCTAATTGTAATTTGCCGTGGCTTATACGTAACCATAAGAGAGAGGTGAAAGATTTGGTAATTATATTACTGCTTTTGGTTTCATGATTCAATCGTTTTATTTTTCAGCAAGTAAGAGACGGATTAGAAAAATGAACACGGAATAAAATTGTCTATTTTCTCCAAAGATTAAAAGCTCGCTCAATTCCCATTTTAATTCAGCTTTGATATTTGGAGAGCTAAAAGTTGTGTTACGATGTAAACTGGGTGTTCGTGCATATTATGTGTATCCAAATAAACATATAAATTCATTTCCTTCTCCTTTGTTGGATTGAATGAGATCCAAGCAATTTTCTCTACCACATAAAACATGCTGTGCCTCCACACCCAACATCTAGCTCAGTCTTTTGAAGCTTTTTTTTTGTGCAGAATAAATAAAATGGCGTTGATTTATTACTTAATCAAGGACAAAATTATTCACGTTGCTTTTATAGTTTTTTTTGAGTTGCTCCCTTCTCTTCTCCTCTCTAATTTATACTTTATATGCCGGTGCCAAAGGTTATTTTTTTAAATTGTGTAATTCGAAAATAGTAGAGACAAAGTCAAATTAATCATAATATTTTACTTTTAAAATATTTTAAAATTTTTCGAAGCAATTTAAATTGTATTATTAATTCTTTGTTTACAACTGTCAAATATTATACTCTGTAATTGAATTTTTTGTTGTTTAAAAAGTCTGTATGTGATAATAATAAGAATTCAGTATTCGTTCTTAGGTAGTGAGAATATGTAAGAATGGAGGAGGGTCTGTTACTGTCAAATAATTTGACTTTTCAATTTATCAAATATCTAAACCTAGATTAAAATTTAACTTTATTAGTATTGTATTGTTTACTTCAACTCGAAGCCTTTCTTTTTAAATAGTCATTAAAACTGTTTTCGATATAACTAAACTAAATGACGTGAAAAGTTTTGATTTCGTTTTCACTTTTAATAAATATGTTATACTAAAGTATAAATATGTTATACTGCATATATAAACTCTTATAGATACGTAAATGTATTCGTTGATTATATAAACGCCATTGTTCACTAATCTGCAGACTAGCCATTTTGATAGACAGTTGAAATTAGTTTGAACCATTTTTACAACAAAAGCTGAAATAAGTTATAATTTCATTCTACCGATGTATTATAATTTTTTAAACGCATAATACACACTAACACACTGGCAGGGACTATAAAAACATGCTCCTTTTTGTTATTTTATTATTTTCATTACATTGCAACCTTCTATGCAGACATACACACGCACATACATGTACACGATGGTGAACTTGCCACTGTTTCCACGTACCGCAGCGAAATTTGTAATTTTAATCATTTCATTCTTCACTTTTTTATCTTTTTTCAGCTATACGCTGGATTAATTGTAATTAGGTTGCAGTCGCCCGTGGAGATAGCAAAAATCGCCGGAAAACTACTACATGAATAATGAACCTATGAAAAACTGCATGGAAGTCTAAAATCACGGAAAAATGCAAGAAATGCTTTCGCTTGCATTTTTGGGTGAAAGTTGTGTTAAATTTAGAAAAATGAAATTGAATAAATTTAGAACTATTCGTTGAAATGCATGAAAAAAGTAAATCACATGCACTGAAATGAAAATAGTATATTTTTCACAGTAAATAAAGGTTAACTAAATATCCAACAAAAGCGCAAATAACCACCATAAATAATCTCACAAGCTTCCGCACAGTTAAACATGTTTATACTTATGTAAATATGCGCATTAGAGTGTTTGCAATGTAAAATTTATAATTTTATTTGGCGTTAGGGACACTTACCACAATGATGGGCGATAGGATCGCGCTCCTCTGACTCCTTCGTCATGCGACCACCGCTACCAACATCACCGAAGCCATGCGTTTCCATATTTTCTACACTGCTACTGCTTCTGTCGTCGGCCTCGCGACCATCGTCGTGATAACCATCGCACATTTAAATGGTGAATGTGTGTACGCAGGCATCACCCGCTGCGGCAATCATATGCGCGCAGTATGCAAGCGGCAGTGGACCACCAACAGCACCTCTGTCATCACTAAGGCACGGTCCGAAGCTGTTAATCCAAATTGCTACAATTATCCATGAAGTTTCCGGCAGTTTACTTTTCCATTTCATTTTCATTATGTGCGTTGGTGGCGCTGGTGTTGTTCTCATTTTTCATGTAATTTTAACTGTCGTTCTCGTTGCCTTGGCGTACAGCGTTCGTTTCATGCGCTGCGCAACAGCAACCGTAGTCGCCGATTTCGTTTTTTGCAATTATATGTGGGTCATTCCGGTTTTTATTACGTTATTAATGCGCCGAAAAGCATGTGTCGTTGCGCGCCTATTTCCGGTGTTGTTACATAGTGTATATTGTCTATATATTTTGTGCGTTAGTAGTATTATTGCCGCAACCGTTAGTATTATGCGTATGTATAGATGCCATTATTCTTTAGTTTGTTGATCGTTGCCACCGATTATAATTTAATAAAGCTCCGTAGGGGAATTAGCTTTTGGTACTATTTGTACATACAAGTCAATATTTGAATTTCGTATAAAAAGTTTATTAATTTTTTTGTGTTCAAATTAAGGACGAATATAACAGAAACATTAATTCTACATATTATATGGCTATTATATATATAAACGCAAAATTATTCAATACGATAAAAATAATAAAATAACTCGAAAATTCATTGTTCAAAAAAGTAGTAGTATTTCACATCTGTTGCAAAAAGTATCTGAAACATAGTTAAATCTAAAAACTATGTATAGATACAAAGAAATGGGGTTCAATACTTGGCCGAAAAGCCCCTATTATACAAAACTGTCTCACAGGGATGTGGCATATAGATGACTAGGCCTTCATAACGGGTTTTAGGTATTTCTTCCCCAGAATCCTTCACTATTACCCAGAGTTCGCGATTATTGCTTTTCTGAATATTACCCCATAGATTATCTATAGTCGGACCTTAATCCTTTTGATACGAAACCACTCCTTGTCTAGCCGACTTGTATGTTTTTGGTCATTATCCTGCTGAAAGAGTATAAAGTATAAAGTAACAATGTGCTATTAAAAAAATTAACGTAGACATGTTGATATATGACAATGTAGATTCGATATATGGGCCCAAACTAATATATTTGACTGGGGCTAGGATGCTACTGTCATGAACCTGTGCCTTCAAAATGAACGTCTTTACTTTCATCTATAATATAATTTCTAATATATTTCATCTATTTTCCAATTTGAATGATAAGCATACACACTATTATTGTTTTGAACACAACTGTATGTATTATTTCACTTCCATTTCCCTGCATTTTGCAATATTTGTTATTGACGTGTAAAAAGATTTCACGAAAATTAAAACCAGGCACCGAAAACTTCATTTGCAAACGACACATTCCGTACGCAGAGTTTATATTGCCAATATATCAGATTTACCAAAAATTATATATTTTCTACTTGTGTACTTTAAGGAATTATATGCGTTTCACGGCTTCAAAAAATCGATTTTCTTTGTTCTCTTATTTAATTCCACAACATCTCTAGAGTGAAATGTCCTAAAATTCTATCTTCTTCTACTCCTCAAGTTTAAAACTGCATTTAAAATGAATTCTTAGTAAGTTGTATGGAGCTAATGAAGCTGCAAGATAAAGTCTTATTCTTTTGCAGAAAAGCATTAAGAACCAATGCAAAATAGTCTAACTTTCATATAATATTAGCATAGGTCCTGATATAAATTGTAAAAGTATTTTCTCGCTTGGATTTAGATATTTTGCAGCAAATTAACGGTTGAGTTCAATGCAATACAGGAAAAACAATAAAGTGAAATATTTAGTTAATTAGAGCAACAATTGTGAAAGTTAAGTAGCAGCCAAGGAGAGGCAATACATTACTCACGCACAATTAAGTTCAAACATTTATTTTATACACATTAATTTACACATTTAAAAAGCTAAAAGTCGGCATTTAAGTTGAGGAAACGGCTTAGTGGGCACTAAAGTGAATACTTATGTTATCACCTTTTTCGCAGCTGTTTTTCTTTAAAGTGGAAAACTTTTCAATCTGTTAATTTCAAGCCTGAAAGCGTGGCCATAGTTCAAGCCCTGCGACAGGCGCACTGCGGCAGAAACATCAGTAGTGAATTCGACGCATTATGCTCTTTTAGTTAGAGACTTTGCTTTGTCTCTTTTACTTCCAACTAGCTGCCAACTATTGTACTCAGAAAGTACCGTTAAATACATTCACTGGTTCAGTGATATTCGAGTTTTATTGCTGGATTAATATAGGTTTTTACAGAAAATACACTGAAAGACATTTTAATAAGATTAGAGATGTTATAATATAACGTTTGACCACCAGCAATGTGGTTTTCGCAGCAAGCCTAACATAGAATGTGCAAACTATTTTTATACTATGTGTATCTTCTGTGAATAGTATCTACATTTCTCCAGGCAGCATTTTCATTAAAATTATCATTATTATTTAAGGATTCGTCTTAATATTTTCTAGACTTTCAAAAACTCATAAGAAAAGATGTTTAAAATTATTTGAAATATGCTAGAGAATGTTTATAACCGAACTGAATAAACATAATTAGTCTTAATGTGCGACCAAGAACGGAAAGTATTCGTTTACTAAAATCCATATCAATAATGAAGTATATAGCAATATATGCAGTAATCATTTGAGGTCAGCAAGAAGGTAAATTTAATGCAATATATTACTCATACGCACCGGAAAACGAGCTTACATGCTGCATATATACGTGCTATGTATAAAATTTTCGACCGCACATATAAATACGTATATACCGTTATTATACCATATTTTTGAATGTATGCTCCCTGTCATTTGTATTTGCTACTATAATCGGTTTAAATTCACACGCGTACAACTATCAAATTAGCATTCAACTAACTAAGCTTCTGGTCGATTTTCCAATTCACTGTAATGTGTAAGCGAGCATACGCATTAAAGGGTAAACAAATGCTCACTAACACACATGCGTAGGTTACATGCACTGAGCACTGTCATTTAGTGTTAATTAAATGATTTTGTTTGTGCCCTATGCATTTTAGTTCATGTACACCAGGTTTATTTCTGGTTGATCGCCCTGAATTAACAAAAGATTAAAAAAGCTTAAATAAATAAAACTATCTGATACACAAATTCAGCAAAGTCTATATACAGCAACTGGTATGCTTCCCACTATGTGTTCTATTTAAGTAATCAGCTTGCAAGATTAATAATAAATCTACTTTGGGTTACTGTTGCACTTTGAAAATTGTGTTCTTTGAATGATCGACATCGTGGATACTTTACGATAACACAAGAATAGAAAAAGTTTAGAATGAAGACCAAACTACTATGGAAACCAACACACGTGTTCCTTCATTCGGACACCTTAAATAAATAATCCAAACGAATACATTATCATTTTATTACACTTGTATGACTATGTAGTACAATATTGCAATATATGTTGATCTATTATACTACATCCAATTGTATATCCACCAAGAAAGTATCATTCTAAATTAACAAACACCAATCTAAGCCAATTTCGTAGTATAACTCATCAACTATTCGAGTAAAGAATTGCATATTTTGCTATCCATTCAGCCAAATCAGACGAGATCGTCATGCATTTCAGCGAACAAAACGTCGAAGTTTACAGTCAGCGCTTTGATTATTTGACAGCATTTTCCAATGTTATTTTCAACAAAAACGAAGAGCAAGCGCTGAAAAGAAATAAAGTTCGTCCAAATAAACAACAATAAATTTTTGTTGTGAGCAAAATCAGCTGCTGAAACAAATATTAAAATGCGACTTAACAGCGATGCGAAACGCTTGTTGACCTCACGCTGCTTGGAGTCACCAAAGTTTTATTGACAGAAAGCTATAGTTTGTACATACGAAAAACAAAGTTAAAATAAATACAATTTTCATGAGAATAAAAGCGTTTCAGTTTCAAAGGCAACTTTCAGCACTAAAAGTTTTTCATATAACTGCAAATTCTCAGTGCCACTTTTTGGTGTATTTATTTTATTTTATTTTCTCTTCGCTCTTTAAGGAAGTAATTTACTTCATTTATTATTTCAATTTATCATTTTTTTATTTTTTATATTACCTTTCGGAATTGTAACTAAGAACTACCTTTTTATCATCATTATTTATATCATTTATTTTCTCTACATACACAACAATAAAAAACTTGCACGATTACGTTACAGCTGTTTAAGCGTATTCGTGCAACAGTGTCGAATTCGATTTCCACCAATATACATATATATTTCCACCTTCAACTTTGGAGTGCGTCACTTTACCGGTTCTATAGTTATATTCGTAATAATAGCTACTCGAACACCAACAAATGTTAAGCGCGATTTCGGTAAAATACGCAACACCGCTACAGAATCATTAACGGCGAAGACTGAAATCAAACTAAACCAATTTGTTAACGATACGCGCGATTATGAATGTGAATCTCATTGGCGAAGCCATCCTATCGGCCAAGTCAACCAGTCTTTCCACGAAGTATTTAGTGACAGCGCTGCTTAACGAAACTTCGAAAGTCATAAACGAATAGTCAACTGGCATACGTTGTT
Organism: Zeugodacus cucurbitae; assembly: GCF_028554725.1. NCBI lineage: Eukaryota > Metazoa > Arthropoda > Insecta > Diptera > Tephritidae > Zeugodacus > Zeugodacus cucurbitae. The sequence goes on along the minus strand of NC_071668.1, from coordinate 61,306,830 downwards.
ACATCTGCGTAAGTGTGTGTGTGTGGGAGCATTGTTAATTTAGGAGGTTGTTTCGGCAGCACACATAACAGAGAATATATTCGAAAAAGTAGAGAGCATGTCTAAAGTTTTAGCAACGGAAGGACTAAGCTAATAAAAAATTGATGTTAAGATTTTGTAAAGTAAACTAGCAATAAATAAAGATTATTTTCGAAAGAGTCTTAAATACTTAGCTTTAACATTTCCCGATATGTACAGAGTATACGAGATTTAAGCAGGCGAGAATGATGTGAAATTATCAGCGGATCAGTGCCTTCTCAAATTTTTTAAATGTTTATTTCTATTATATCTTCTTTACATATTAAATATTAAGCCTTATAACAATAAATTTCACTTTGGTTGTAACAACTCAACTCGACACCGTTAAAGAGAGTAAATTCATCATAAGATGGTATATAGTATGTTCGAAAAAGTAGAGAGTTTAGCACCAGTAGGTTTAAACTATTACACAACTTAAACAGAGATTTCGAATAAAAGTTATAGAAACGAGGATTAAATAAAGAGTATTTTAGAAAGGTTCTTAAATACTTAGCTAAACATCTTCTCTTTTATTTTCCTAAGATTAACATTGCACTATATGTACGGAGTATAAGAGAGTTAAAAGCCGAGAACGATGTGACATCTTCTATGATTTTTAAATTTCTGGAGTTGTTAATGGCACTGGTAGTGATAGCAATTATTTAAAAAATGTGCATATGTTCGAAAAAGTGAAAAACATGTAGAGTTTAACAGAAGTAGGAACAAACTAACATACGCATACAGAGTTTGCTTATAAGAGTTGAAATACAAGAGTTGGAGTTGAGAGCACTTTGGTTGAGTCGTTAATGGCACCAGTAATGAGAGGAATTGTTTGATAACAGAGCATATGTATATTCGAAGGAGTAGAGAGCATGTGGAGAGTTTAGCATTTGTAGAAAAAACTAAACGAATTATACAGAGATTTCGTATAAGACTTAAATAAAAATGTTGGAGTTGAGAGCACTTTGGTTGAGTTATTAACGGCACCATTTGTTTGAGTAATTCTTTGATAACAGAGTATATGTTCGAAAAAGTAGAGAGCATGTAGAGAATTTTCGCATTGAAAGAAATAAACTAATAAACACAGGTATTTTGTATATGAGTACGCGAAACAAGATATAAGTAAAGAGAACGAATATATTCTAAATGTGCTTAAATACTTAGAAATACACCTTCTATTCTCTATTTCAAATATTATATTATCATTGTCCGATATGTACAGAGTCTAAGAGAGTTAAACAGGCGAGAATGATGTGGCATTATCTGCTCATACCATCAGTATAACATCTTTATATATTACCGGTAGTGAGGGTAATTGTTTAATAACAGAGAATATGTTCGAAAAATTTGTAGAGATTTCGTATAACTGTTAAATAAACGAGAAATTAATAAATATATGAAGAGTAATTTCGAAATGGGCCTTAGTACTTGGCTAACTATTACCTCTCTGTCTAACATTAACATTGTCCGACATGGAGTCCTACACAAGTTAAGAAGAGACCAATGAAGTGACAATATAATTTATAAACCTCTCTTCTCACCATTTCTTATTTATATTTTAATATATGTATTAAGAGATTCAAAACATACTTTCCAAGTATGAATGGCTTTGACGAAAAATGTATGGTAATCCCTCTAAAATTTTTGAGCGAATTTTGTTAACATCGGATATCAACAGGTCCTCCATGCTGCATAATGGTGAATTTATAGTAAATGTACTCAAAACAGTATATACACATAAGTAAGCGTAAACAAGCTTAATGTAGGTCAGTTTTGTTTACTGCGAGTTTGAGTGACTAACATACATATAATCCAATGAGTGAACGACTGCACAAAATTGCCGCAAGTGAATTGCGTTCTACGAAATTCGAACTCATCACAAATCTGAAAGTTTTCTCAGAGTATTAAACGAGGGAACGCTCAAGTAAGTTACGCATATTATTGAAGTCAACACTATGTGATATGAGCTATTGAGTGATAGTTTGAGACTTTACAAAGAAACAATACTGCATCATTATATGCCGAACTCATTGCCGCCTTTTGCCATAGTAGGTATAGTCCATTTTTTTTTTCATACATACAATACAATTGAATATTTATGTATTTTGCAGTTAAACTGCGGCAAAAGTTGGGCAAACGACCAAACGCATTTTACGAGTTAAGTATAAAGAGCCACTGCAAATAGGTGACAAATATCTAAAGTACAGCTTTTCCTCCGTAAATTTTATTGCTAAGTACAAATAATTCGCTCAGTAAATATTAAAATACAGTAAATTATTTGTTATGATAATAATGAGTCGCGTGTTATACATTAGTTTTCATGTTGGCAACGAATCGACTAAAACTTTATGAAGTACTTAAAAGTAAGAAGTAAATTTAATAGTTCATAGAGTGCATTGAATTTCAAGAGACTTTAAATAACAATCAATCAACGCTAAATTTCTGAGAACTCAAACTCTATGGAATTTATTTCAAGAATATTCCCTTCAAAACAGGTGAATGATATAAAAAATACATAAGTATGTAATTTATACTTATCTTGTTATTTGTGTTAAACATTACTTGAGATTTTGAATGAGTTAGAGTTGACTGTCTCCGTGAAAAAATGTCCGTTTAGTAGGTCTGCATCTACTTAACAAAATATCTGCTTAGTACATATTTCCTCTAATATCCCGAAACAAGCTTTGACGTTATTTTGAGAAATTGTATCAAACTTTTTAAAAAGTAAAAATTAAAAAAATTATTAAATTTAGACATTGTAGTGTTGAATACGATTACTGGTTTCAGAGCTTCTTCAACAAATTTTGAAATTTAAAATTCCGAGTAGTCTTGCTTACCTTAATATAATGCTATAATCAAAATATTCGATTCCTCCTCTCCGTATATTCCAAATTTAATTTAGAGACAAGTATGTTTGCTTATCTTATATATTTCGACAGATATTTGAATGGCAGCTGTTCAAATACTTTCGGTTAGATTGCATAAATGTTATTAATACAAATCAGTTGAATGACAATGCCATTGTAGTGAGTGCCTTGTTTATCAGCATGATTTCTGAAAGCTTAAGTGAGCAAATAGTTAGATAGAGGAAAAAATTAGCTTAAATTTGAGTATTAAATTGACAAATTTAAAGTATTCGATTCCATGTAACTTTCAGCTGGGAAAGCAAAATCATTTTTTTAGCAGTTCTTGTCTTAAACACCAAACTCTTTTGAGACGTTCTTTTATTTCTTTAATTTTTGCTTAATAGTTCTTAAGCCCTTAAGACCAATGTCATTTGCACTCAAAACATTGAATTAAATTATTCAGCGATGCAAATTAGAAGAGGCAGTAACTAAATACACAACAAAAAGGCATGAATAAAGCATTGAGACAAGTTGCTATGGACAGGGTAAGCATGAAAACAAACGGAAATGGAGAAATAACACTAATGCAAAATACTTATATATTTTACGTAGCGAACGGCTAAAGATGTAGTGTTACGAAAAGTGAAAAGGGAATATTTTAAGGGGTTAAATTGGTTTAACCCTTTTGTTGACACCCAAAAAAAAATCACACTATCTGCCGCTCAGGGTACCCGGGTACCCGTACGCAAATTCGTGCGTATAAGTGCGTTATACGTAAAAGTAATTGAGTGCATTCTATTAGGATCTGTTTATTGACATCTTAGAAAGGTATTTCTGCTTGAAAGTACCATATAAATTATGAACAAAGTATTGATATCTGCTGGTGCAAATAACTCAAACACAGGTCATGTAAATGAAATGTGGATGAAAAATGCTTATCGGTTATATCGTGCAACAATGGGACGAATGCGTTTCAGTCGCTTTTACGGTTCATACATTTCGATGATTATACAACACGCCCGGCTCAAGTAGCCAATGATAAAGCTGCGTCTATTTCGGCTAAGTTTACTCAGTATATGCCATCCAAGCCCGCTAAATACGGTCTGAAAGTGTTTTGGTTGTGTGATGCAAGTAATGCCTACCCACTGAAAGGGATTTTGTATACAGGTAAACAAGGTAATATTCGAGAAGTCAATCAAGGAGAACGAGTTGTCAAAGACCTGGTCAGCGATTATAAGGATCTTGCCGAAATATAATCATGGACAGATTTTTCACAACTTTACCTTTGTCGGAGACGCTGTTATCTTGCAAACTTACTATCGTCGGTACATTGAAAAAAATAAGGCGTTTATACCTCAAGAAATTAAACCGTCAAGGTCTAGAGAACTACTATCAACTCTTTTTGGATTTAATGAAAAAGCTACTATCTGCTCGTACGTTCCACAGAAAAACAAAGCTGTAATACTTCTTAGTACGATGCACTATGGTTATGAAATTTCTGATGCAGCTCACAAAAAACCAGAAATGATTTTGATTTATAATCAAACAAAAGCTGGAGTTGACATCATGGATCAAATGTGTTCGAGATACTCTACCCATCGGCGAACGTGTAGATGGCCGCTGGCTTTCCTTTTCAATATCCTCGACATTGCAGGTGTAGCTGCTTATGTCATCTACTATGAAAATAACAGCATGCTTCGTTAGAAAACAAACAGACGAAGACTTTTCCTTCGACAATTGTCAGAAGAGTTAGCAATGCCGATGCCGAAACCACTCTACCAAAATCGCAGTCGAAAGTTTCTTTGAAAGGCCAATAGTAGAGGTGGTACTCAGAAATGACCAACGTCGAGACGCCACTAGGAGAAGAGCTGTTGTTGGATCTTGTTACATCTGTAACGAGCAGCCTATTCGCCAACGCCGAAAGACACGGAAATCCTTCGTTACAATAAGTAGTTTTTAATTTTTCTTAATTTTTTAATTAATTCCTCAAATTTTATAACAATAATAATATTATTTTGCGACATGAAGTTAAAAAAATTAATGAATTTTTTGCTTTTTGCATAGTGAAATATAAGTAATAATTTGAACAAAAAAATTGAAAAATTTTGAAAAAAATATCAATAAATAATTAAAAATGAACATAATTTGTTATAGTTAGCATATAGATACTTATTTACTCCTTTTAGATATCAAATAAAATTATAATCATAATGTATTACTTTTTTAGAAAAAATATTATTCAACAAAATACACTCCAGTGGGTACCCGGGTGGCAACACTAGGGTTAAACGAAACAATTTGTATCTCGAAGACCTGTGCAAAATTTCATTCAAATCAGTTGCGTAGTTCACGAGAAATCTGGAGCTCTAAACTTCTTCAGAATGTAAACCTCGGTTTGATTTGAAATTTTAGAACTATATTCTAGAGAACCCCCTAAAGAAGACTATAACGGTAACGTTCTAAATTGTTTTGGCATATTATAAGAAACACAACCTCTTTGAATCTGAAATACTAAAATATATTAAATGACTGATTATAAATTAAAAAAAAAATGTTCTTCGTAGTTAACCACCTTTTAAGATTGGAACATGTAAAAATGAAATCTTAAACCTAAAATCTATTCACTTTTCATGTAGAAGGTTTTACAGAGACAAATCGATCATTTGTCGGATTATTCAGTTTCATACTCAATTTTTTTCTCAATATCTCACATATACACTTACAAAGTACGGATTCATTCATGATGAATAGATACACATTTTGAGACATGCATGTATTTTTTATTCCTTTCGTACGTGCATTCATTGTTTGTGACCTTTTCCTTACTACTCCTACTGCATTTTTATTGTTCTTATATGGGTTACATATTATGATACCGTAGAACCACTCATTTGTGAAACGTGGCTTTGAACTTATGAATGCACCCATTTTTGCATATATTTATATGCATCTACGTGTTTTGTATTAAATTTTTAGAAAAATTACTTTAGGTTACGATATAAGCCTGTTGGTTATTTCAGTTATCTGAATTTCTGTCTGTTCGTGTTGATATTGATGTTACGTTCGCATGTTAACTAGTGCTTAATCTGAAATGGAAAAGAAGAAAAAAATAAAGCAAAAGTGTCTGTTTGCTTGAATGTAATATACACCCACTTGTCATGGCGGAAAAGGCAGTAAGCGTAACTTGTTTGCCGTGTCTGATTCCTTTATCGGTTTATATAATTTATACACTTAGTTGAGAAAACTATAAATAGACCAAAATATCGGTATTAATTGATCTCATCCGGGAAAAATAGCATTCATTTAGTTCAAACTTTAAAAGTTCACGTTTTCTCTCATGGATTACTCAAATACTTTAAGAAAAATATTTAAAACACCGCCATGACGTCACATTTCCGAATGCACCTCAAAAAAGGAGTAGCTCTATCTGTTGGTTCTCCTTGGTACTGCTGCAGCATTGCAATTCACAAATATATGTTTTCAGTAAAAACTAATTAGGGCCAACAATGGAGGAGCACAGTGCTAGTATATGGAAACGCAACAGAAAAAAGTAAAAAACAACAAGACCCAAATCTTCGTTAGGAAAAAGTATGACTCAGTATGCTCGTGCTAATTATTGCAGCACAAATAGTAATTTTTATAATTAATGGACGACAATTGAATCAAATTTGGTGGCAAAAGCAAATGCAAGCGACAGTAAATGGCAGACAACAAGGGTCAGAATGGCGTTTAGTTAAAATTGTGAGATTTTTCGACAGGTAACTGGTGTGGCCTTTCATGGGTATTTTATATTTGCTTAGTCTTTACCAGCTGAATCGTGCAAGAGAACTGAAGTGCATGAAAAAATAAAGGAGTTTTACTTTTATAAAATCGGAAGATATAATAACAGCATAAATATAGCGCATATAACATTAGCAGCGGTCTTTGTGTTGCTATGCGTTCATGTGTGTAAATTAATATAATTGCTGCAATTGTGGCTGTCAGCTGGTCACTCAGCAGTGCAAATACCTGCTATTGGATACCCGAATGCATAAAGATACAGTTGAAGAAAACACGACGTTTGTATGAACCTCAGGGTGTTCATTTATTACTGTTAATTCGCCAGAATATTGCTCCTCTATAATAAAGCATTGTAAATAGTTTATGATCTTCCAATTAAACTTACCATCGATCGGGTATCTAATAAATAATTGTTTCACCTTTTAAAGTGCAGGCATATTCTATCTACAACTAAGGGATATCCAAACTTTCCCAAATATTTATTGCAATATGTTCTTAGACAAATTTCATTCATTTGCACAACTTCACCATAGTATTATTATTAAATTATTGCCAAAAATAGTACAAAAGTTCATGTAAATAAACATGTTTATGCAACAACATGTGGCATTTATGTTGTTATTCAGTCATCAGTGTGTTGTTTATTGACATATCAAAATTGTGCACTACTATCAGGGTGACCTAGTAAGTTTGTCTTTACCAATACACATGCTTATATAAATATCTATTTAATTTTACTTCTCAATTGTTCTTTCGTGGTATATTTGTTTATTAAAACACACTTTTCAAAATATTAAAAAAAAAAATTAATTGCATTCATAAAATCATAGAAACCTGCTTTTTCTCATAGTTGTATTTTTTATGAGTATTTGGTAATAAAATTTAGAAGTTCTCACTGTTACAAAACAAATTTGACATATTTGATAAGCATTACTAATGTATAAAGAAATGCATAATATATTTTATAATAATTACAGAATAATTCCTCCGAAAAATTGATTATAAAGTTGGCTTGCTCCTACATACAAAGACAATTTCGTTTACAAATATCAAAGTATAAAAAACAAAGTCGCAAATCGAATTTTTCACTTTTATAAATTGCTTTTACCCTCAACCATAAAACGCAACCGCATTCCAAATGTGCTCTTGAGCTTTCATCCGCCCGTAGTTGTGAATTTTCGAATGAAAATCTAACAGCTTGCCAGTTTTTCTTTCATATATACGGATATATGGCATACATTGGTATCGCATATTCATAAAAAGGAAAAAACAATTGTTTGCGATAACAACAGTAAATATTTCTAATATTTTTCCGCGCACAACAACCCAGTGTGGCCTATCAATTGAAAATAAAGAAATTATTTCCATAAAAAAAACCACAATACGCATGAAATAAGTTTTGTAACTTTCTATTTATCCTGCTACGAATTGGCTTCAGAATATTTCACCACTGTCTTGTACAGTCCTATGTGAAATATGATAAAAAATTTAAATTTGCCGACTCTTGAGGCCATTTCACCTCCTGTCGATTGCCAGTCACATGATTTCACAAATAAAAACGACAAAAAACGTTAATATTTTGAACTCTTGTCGGCTTCCTGACTCTCGCAGCTGCCAAAATCGCGGCAACAAATGCATGGGTTACATATTCTATTTCCTCAGCTAGAGAGTATTATAGTTTTGTTCACATAACGGTTGTTTGTAACACCCAAAACTAAGCGAGTTAGATATAGGGTTATATATAACAAAGTGATCAGGTTGAAGAGTGGAGTTCAAATCCGAATGTCAGTCTGTCCGTCCGTCCGTCTGTGCAAGCTGTAACTTGAGTACAAATTAAGATATCTTGATGAAACTTGGCACACTTATTTCTTGGCACCATAGGAAGGTTGCTTTCGAAAATGATGCAAAATCGGACCACTGCCATGCCCACAAAATGGCGAAAACCGAAAACACATAAAGTGCCATAACTAAGCCATAAATAAAGCTATGGAAATAAAATTTGGTATTAAGAATCGCACTATGAAGGGGCCTATTTGGATGTAATTTTTTTGGGGAGGTGGGCGTGGCCCCTCCCTCAAATAGGTTTTTTGTACATATCTCGGAAACCAATAGAGCTATATAAACCAAACTTTCTGCAGTAGTTTTTTTTTACCCACTTCTTAATACAGTCCAAAAATAAAAGAAATCGGATAATAACCACGCCCACCTCCCATACAAAGGTTAGGTTGAAAATTACTAAAAGTGGGTTAACTCTTTAACGAAAAACGTCAGGAACACTATATTTCACACAAGAAATGGCAGATGAAAGCTGCACTTAGATTTTTTTTACAAAATGGAAAATGTGGCGTCGCCCACTTATGGGTCATAAACCATATCTCAAGAACTACTCGACAATGAAACTTGGTTTGCAATAGTTTCCTTACATCCCAATGATATGCTGTGAAAATAGGCCAAGTCGCTTTGCAACCATGCCTACTTCCTAGAACTATTACTACAACTAGAACTTTGAAGACGATCTGAATCGTTTACATTACAATATATAAAATAAGCACTAGTGAAGATATCGGTGCAGAACTTTGCACAAATACTATGTTTAAGTGTGGCAGCCTCATTCTAGAAATCGCCGAAATCGGACCATAGGTCTTAAAGGCCCCATATATCGAACACTAGGACCTCGGTGCTTCTAACCTAATATTATGGTTTCCAACTTTCAATGGACTTTATACAATATATGTATATGACGAATATGTGGGTCAAATTGTGTATTATATAATATAAATAAAGTTAAATAAATAAATTGCGAGAGTATAAAATGTTCGGTTACACCCGAACTTAGCCCTTCCTTACTCGTTCTGCATAATTCTTTACAATTTCAAGCAACCATATACTGTCACGCCTTTATTGATATATTCTTCGCTTAGTTGAACTTTGTACGTGTTTACAGCACTCAAACAAAATTGTGATTATAAAAATGTCTTCAATGCTTTTTGTAAGAATAAAGAAAATATTCCGTTTTATGCTGTTAGGCGCCAATGTGCCTGCCCACAGGCTGGTGTTATATAAACGCGTGTTAGGATAGAACGATTTGCATTTCGTTATTGAATTTTTCCGCATTTTATTAGCGAAGGGTGCCAAAACGTAAACGGTTAAAAATAGGTTATGTATTTGCAAAAAAGAAATTGCTTATAAATATTTTTTTAACGACAATAACTGATATTCAATGTATGATTCTCAGCGTGAATTTTTGAATATTTTGTGGAGATTTCAATATATGAAATGTATGAGGTATGCCACAACTTCAGTGAGTGGGTTTGCATGAAAAAATACAAAACATCAAGGCAGCATGGGCTTTGTGCGTTTGTTACGTAGTAAAACTAGCAACATCAGGATAATTGTTTTTGTAGTTCAAGCTTAGAAATAAGAAATATTAAAGGCTTATTTGTGAGTATGTAAAATCCAAAATATGTATTTTAATTTACAATATATGCATTTTTAAGTTAGTCAAAAAAATATTTAAAAAATTATTTAATTTTATTACCTTAAAAATTCAATCCTTATGGTATACTGCTACAAATTTGATTGGTGCCAAAACATGAGTTCTAATTTCTATCCTTAAAAAAAAAATATAATAGTTTTGTTTACATAACGGTTATTAGCGTTTCACTACTTGATACCTACTCGTAGTTTTCTTTGCATTTGTAGAGCAGTAAATATTAGGGCAATGAATGAGGAGGAAAATGAAGTATGTTTCCCTTAGCTTTTATGACTTCTGCTGCTAATTAAATCACTTTTAAGCCATCGTTAAATGGTAATGGTAGTTGACACTGCGACGTAATAAAATGGTAGAATAGCTATTACATATTGGAAACATTTACAAATATCTAACTAAAGTTTAAGAGTGCATTCTCCTTATGCTATATTTACCAAAAGTATACATATCAGAGCATAAACTTAAGCTTATCACAGCTTTATCTAAATGTTGAAGAAGATTTTATCAAGAGCTATTATGAAATTACGTATACGCCATGTCGTACCCTCATATTTCTCTCATTTTGGTACCAGTTTACAATAAAGAGCATACATTTAGCACAAGTATACTTGGTTGGACGTCTGACTGACTCTCAACAAAAACGTTGCCGTGCAGTCTTTTAACCAAAAATCAAACGTATTACTTTGGAAAATTCCATTGAAATAAAATGTTGTTAAATAGCGAACAACAAATCTTTACTTTGCACTTCTCGATATGCACAGTGCACTTGTAACTCCAATATTGCAGGCGATTGCCGTTGACGATACAATAATCATGAAGACAACTAAATCTGAGGGAACTGCGTGTATTTCCTGCTAAACAAAAACACCCCGGGGAAACAACCGACACTGCAAATTAAACTCGCCTAATGGTTTCTGTTGTTTTAATTCACTATGATTTCGGCACAATCTGTATTGAATTCATTGTAGTCTGCACAACAAGCATTAAATGATTTTATTGTATTTCAAATGCAAGTGTTGAGTTGCCAGGGAATAACAAATATAAAGCAATTATCGCAGACAACCAGCACTAGTAAATATTTGGCAAGTATTCTATAAGAGCGTTGAAGCGCACAGAAATTCTTTGAGGTGTGTTATTATATATTGTGCGGCGCACTTTACTCTACAAGTCGATACTAAGTATGCAGTTTAAGGATATGCGTTGTAGGATTTCATTTCAAATTTATTTTCCAAAAAACAAATAAATTATACACAGATTGGCAATAAAAACCCAAATATTCAAAACATTCTCTACTAAACACTACTACATTAACAGCTTTAGCTTTATAATACTGCGAATATTAATGTGATTGAGTATAAATACCAGACAGCGTCCCCTGACGGAAAATATTAGGTTGGGAAAAGAAATAGAAGTAGTAGGTGTTAACAATTATTGAACGGTTATTTCGAAATTAAAGTATTGCATTGTCAACTCAACGGGTTATATTATTTAAAAAATAATTTTTCATTCTCAACTTCTTATTAATTGTTCCTGTTTAGTCATACATATGTTTTATATATAATACATATACATATCGCTTATTTACTTGAATAGTGTCACAACTCAAAAAAGTCGATTTTTCAGATCAGGAGAGCAGTATTAAGTAAGAGTAGGCTTTCAATATTTCTCACAACAATATTAGCAGTTTCAAGAATATCATGTTAATATTCTTGTTTTGCTAAAAGCCTTATTCCATATTCGTTGGCTGTATGATGGTGGATGAGGCAATTAGTAGTGCAGCCCCAGCAACAAATACGTCGATGTTAGAACAGCTGCGGTTAGCACAATCAAAGCCGAATTTTCGTTGTTATTGTTTAGCTAGTGTTATGCTGAAGCTCTAAGTACAGATACATATGTGAATTGAATACAAAATCCTTATACTCAACGGATGGAATTTCCTAAGTCTGCTGAAATGCAGCAACATATCGACGGCGCGTAGGAAATATTCATAGAGATATTAATGCAATTGCCAAGGAAAACAGAATAATGTATGCCAAATTGCGCAAGGGTATGTATAAGTACTTCCACGGCTGCTGGTAAATGCATTATCTGTGTATTTGGTAATGGGATAGTTGCAATTAACTAAAAACAACAAAACCTTAACAAGGATCACATTTTGTGTGGAATAGTGTTGTAGTAGTGCAGCAATATTTTGGAACGTCAAATTTGCGGTTGATCCTAAATGCCCATGTTGACAAATATGAATTTACTTAATCGTAAATGTACTTAAGTGAAGCCATTAGTTGAGTAATATATTTATGTACTTAATACTTATTTTTTAAAACTGCTTTCTACAGCACGAAAAGGAGCTGCCTTTATGCCGGAATGTTTGAATTTGGTATCCCTGCAAAACTAATATGGCTGTGTAAGCTGACGTTGAGCAACACCAAAAGCTCCGTAATGATTGGGAAGGACCTCTTCGCGCCGTTCGATAACTTGATGCTGAAAAAAAAAACGAACTGCAGACCTAAATAGAGAAGGTACAATCTGTTATAAGAGTGTACAGCTGTTGGCGTACGCTGATGATGTTCTGCATTTTCCCGCCTGGATAAGGAAGCGAAGCGAACGGAATTTTCAGTCGGCGACCGAGTAGTTGCTTCAGAATGCGATGATTCCAAATCAAAGGGAACTCATAATTTGCATACGCTTAATATAAATCGAAATTTCTAGTGCTCTGTTGCAGAGTTAAAAATTTAAATTATGGTACTTTTATTTTCTATTGTATAAGGAGAAAAATCAGCGCAGAACAATTTATATAAAATATCTAAACAGTTCTAGCAAATAGTGGCATTAATTAAAACTGAAAAAAAAAATAAAAGGCAACATATGCATATGACTTATGTTCTTTAATGGCAAGCAAGTGGAAAAAGGTGAGCTTGAGAAGTGACCAGGTGCTGATTCTGCCAAAACGAAGTAGTTAGCAAGAAAAAAAATGAAATAGCAAAGGATTGGGACACAGACAATGTAACAATGATGCAAACGTTGGCAAGTATAATAAAGTACGACAACATAAATTCTTTCCCAAATTACCCAGTTTTCTAATAAATGTTACTAGATATTTTAATTAAGTACTAGCTGTAAAATTGTTCAATGAAATTAGGCGTACAGGTCGTATGAGTAACATTTGATTTCTATAGCCTTCTGAGTTTAAAGAATTTGTAATTGCGGCTAGTTATAAATTAACTTTGTTTAATAAAAAACAATAAAATAAGAAATTGCAACACAATACCTCCTCGGAGCAGGTAAAATTCTTCAGATTACTATTAAATTATTTTTTATTTTTTCTCTATTTTTTTTCACTTCACTTCACTTCTGGATTTATTTCTATTACACTTAAATACAACAGCGTGTAATTGAATTGTTTGCATCCTCTTTAACTGTGAAAATCACGTCTTATAAATAAATTTCCTAAAGCCACAATAAAAGTCACACACCAATCAAAAGCTTGACAAAAACGAGACTAGGTATAGACAAAAAATCACATATTGAAAGAAATAAAATACCTACTCACACAGTGTACAATACATACCAAATTCAGCAAGCTGATTTGCTTGCACATCTGTTCTAATCACTTAGGAAATGAACAGACACATCAACAAAGCCTGTCAGCCACAAAAAAACCAGCAGGTCATTTAGTTGGTAGGCCAAACAAACACATTTCATTCTCATATAGACTTCCATTGGACATTGTGAACACACAGACTATGTCTGACATCGTCTATACAACTGACAGACAAAGCATAAAACTCTAACTTTATATTTAAACTCTATACATGTACGTAAAGAAGCCTTGAACTTACTCTTCTTACATTATTACGTATATATAAGTTGATATGGCAAATAAAATTTTGTTATAATAGACATGTGTACATAAACAATATTCCAACTTTTATTACTACTATCATAGAATGTCAAAGTACAACAAGTGGTTTGGTTCAAAGTAATTATAATTTATCGCATGGTTGTGTATTAAATGGTTAAGAACATGTGTGCGATAATGTAATTTACCGAAAATATTGGACTAGGATATTCATATACTAACTAGGACTGTATGCGTAATAATAGCTATAGTAATACTAGCTTTCGGTTATTTTGTTATTCAGGAGCACAAATTATTTACTTATAGAACACACACATAATAGTCCCAAATTTTCAATTAGTTTGGGAGAAAGCAAATGTATAAATCGAATATGTACTCACGTATAACCAAACTGCACACACTAGATGCTCTAGTACTTCTTATACTCTATCAAACATAGAGCAATCAGTGTAATTGCATTACCTTTGTGGCAAAAGCAGTTATAGAAGGTGTGTCTGCATACAGCCGAAGTTGTTTCCATGAAAATATAGCATGTATATAAGTGATTTATATTTAAAGATATATATCAAGTATAAATCACTTAATTTATATAGAGGTGTTTGTATAGAGGTGTTTCTAAAGGGTTTGTCGTACGCTTATGTCTAATACTAAATTTAACTTATACTCCACTCGGGCGTGAGCGACCACAAGGCATGTATGTAGATCCATGGGGGATCCACATATATCACATAACATGTATGGTAAATATATTGGTTGGCTAAAAGTCTATTCAATACTTTCATACACATACATATATGTCAGATATTGCTCCTGCAAATGCAATTCGTCTCTGTTGGTATCTTCCATGTGTGTAGTTTCGTATTTTGGGTATTAATAAGTTTTCGCTTCAAGTGGCCAAATATGCAATCACTCCCACCCATAAAAGCAAACATGTGAATATCTATATATGTACAACTATATAAACACGAGATGTACAATATGTTTATGAATACTATATTTAAAATTGTTGAATTTTCATATGAACACTACTATTTGTAACCATTTGTGAACTTAATATTTGTATACATTTCACTTTATGTTACTTTATAATCGGTTAGACACAATTCATGCATAAACAGACAAATATTTACTGTCCCAATGCACAGTGATTCCGCCATAGGCCAAAAATCAAAAAATCCATCTCACGTTTTTTCGACAAAATGTATACCGATGGCCTCTAAATTGTCTACACTTCCTATTTGCAAACCGGGTTTTCCTAAAAATCTAACGGTACTTTCTAAAAATAGCGTTAAATGCATGAACAACCGGATTTTTTTTAAAGCACATCAGAATTTTTTTTTAAATTTCGCAGAAACAAAGGACTTCCATTTGTTCTAGTAATTGTTCAGGTTAACGAATCAAGATTATTTTTAATGGATTTTGAAGCTAAAGGTATTTATGAAATTAACTTATGAAATTAATTAAGACTAACGAGATTTGTATTTTTTGTGAAATTAGTGTTTTATATCACCTATATTTTTTGGATCTTTTTTCTGCGTCTTCAATGTGTTTACATAAAGTTTTAATTGTGTTCCCCCGCGGTTCCCCTTTAATTGTATTTTATATAGTATTTAGCAGAGTCTTAAGGTAATAAAAGTGTTAAAGTTAGGTGCGGAAAGTTGCAGATGTATTTGCAACCAAAATAAAAATGGCCTTTGAATTAATTATTTTTAAGATCAAACTCATTATAATTGGGATAAGGAAGCTTGGAAAGAAGGATAAATCGTCTTTATTTCAATCTGTGTACGGTTTACTAGAGGATACGTTATAAGTTTTTGTTCTAATTATAATGACTGTTGAATGGCAGTGAAAAAATGAACTGTACTAAATTGGTTGTTAATTTGCTTTTACCCTACATTAATTATACTCTCGCAACAAAGTTGCTAAAGAGAGTATTATAGTTTTGTTCACATAACGGTTGTTTGTAACACCCAAAACTAAACGAGTTAGATATATGGTTATATATACCAAATTGATCAGGGTGAAGAGTGGAGTTCAAATCCGAATGTCTGTCTGTCCGTCCGTCCGTCCGTCCGTCTGTGCAAGCTGTAACTTGAGTAAAAATTAAGATATCTTGATGAAACTTGGCACACTTATTTCTTGGCACCATAGGAAGGTTGCTTTCGAAAATGAGCCAAATCGGACCACTGCCACGCCCACAAAATGGCGAAAACCGAAAACACATAAAGTGCCATAACTAAGCCATAAATAAAGCTATGGAAATAAAATTTGGTATGAAGGATCTCACGATGAAGGGGCATATGTGGATGTAATTTTTTTGAAGAAGTGGGCGTGACCCCGCCCCCAAATAGGTTTTTTGTACATATCTCGGAAACCAATAGAGCTATATAAACCAAACTTTCTGCGGTCGTTTTTTTTAGCCACTTCCTAATACAGTCCAAAAATGAAAGAAATCGGATAATATCCACGCCCACCTCCCATACAAAGGTTAGGTTGAAAATTACTAAAAGTGGGTTAACTCACTAACGAAAAACGTCAGAAACACTAAATTTCACATAAACAAGTAAGGAAGGGCTAAGTTCGGGTGTAACCGAACATTTTATACTCTCGCAATTTATTTATTTAACTTTATTTTTTATATTATATAATACACAATTTGACCCACATATTCGTCATATATATTGTATAAAGTCCCTTGAAAGTTGGAAACCCTAATATTAGGTTAGAAGCACCGAGGTCCTCATGTTCGACAGAGGTTTTTGTCCGATTTCGGTGATTTTTAGAATGGGGCTGCCACACTATTAACATAGTATTTGTGCAAAGTTCTGCACTGATACCTTCACTAGTGCTTACTTTATATGTTGTAAAGTTAACGATTCAGATCGTCTTCAAAGTTCTGGTATATAGGAAGTAGGCGTGGTTGTGAAGCGATTTGGCCTATTTTCACAACATATCATTGGGATGTAAGGAAACTATTACAAACCAAGTTTCATTGAAATCGGTCCAGTAGTTCCTGAGATATAGTTTTTGACCCATAAGTGGGCGACGCCACGCCCATTTTCCATTTTGTAAAAAACTCTGAGTGCAGCTTTCATCGCTTTGAAGACGATCTGAATCTTTTACTTAACAATATATAAAGTAAGCACTAGTGAAGATATCGGTGTAGAGCTTTGCACAAATACTATGTTTATAGTGTGGCAGCCCCATTCTAAAAATCGCCGAAATCGGACCATAGGGTTTTAAGGCCCCATATATCGAATACGAAGACCTCGGTTTAACCTTGTATTATGGTTTCCAACTTTCAATGGACTTTATACAATATATATGACGAATATGTGGGTCAAATTGTGTATTATATAATATAAATAAAGTTAAATATATAAATTGCGAGAGTATAAAATGTTCGGTTACACCCGAACTTAGCCCTTCCTTACTTGTTTTTTATATGATATTATTCTTATAGGTGGAATATGGGGGTTGGATGAGGGAAACTATAACGACAAATCATGTTCAGCTTTTTTCTCGCTTTCTTAACTTTTTTTCCTTAGCCTTATTGAACGTTTTGACGCTCCAACCATGGCCATGAGAAATATTTTTGCACATCATTGCCATATAATAGCAATTACTGTTCTATGGGAGCTATAGGACCTAGTAGTCCGATGGGGCCAATTTTTTTAATATATATTTATTTTTCTAGATTTTTGGTGAAAATTTCACAGCGATATCTCAACGGGAAGTATTTATGACCGCGCCTTCATACAAGCTGAACCACTGTGCAATGTAGGAGTGAATTGTGTAGGTGAAATGTTTACCACATTTCTTTGATATCTCAAATTTTAGAAGTAAATAAATTTAAGTTGTTTAAAACTTAAGGTTTTAAAGACTAAGACGAAAGGCTTAAAGCTCAAGTGTAAAATCAGAATGATATGTATAAAGCGTTTACTACAGAAAGATAAATGTTTGGTTTTAACATATATGTATGGAAAATAAATTTCATTCACACCCGTGTTAGAAGGCCGTGAGCATTTCAGTCGTTGACAATCCGTTTGAACGAGTCATTGAACAGTTCAATATTAAGTGTTTACCTCTTGCTTTGAAAGAAAGGAAGACGATGTATTATTGTGACTCTACAAACTTTATGGCGTTAAGAAATGTAGTTGAAGTTATAATTTAGACGATGTAAATAGATCATATCGACCAAATTACCAAAAATAAACCAAGTTATCTAAAGTCCACCGCGAGGTATTTTTTCGCCTGAAAATTTTCTGAATTCGTCGTGACAAATGTTATTTAATACTATTAAATAAGTATTATCGAATTTTGTCGATTCAATATTTATAGGTGCATTATTTACTAACGCATAATAGTTGACAAAAAGTATATAACTCATTAAATAATTTTTTAATATTTTTCGGTGTTACATGTGGAGTTGTATTGCTCTGACCATTAATCTTTCAGAGCAATTTAATGGTTTGCTGCTTATTGTAAGTGAGTGATAATGTCAGTTGGTTCTCATTTGAATTTGACCTAAAATACTATATAAGAAACACTTTCATGCACTCGATTTTGTTCTTATAAATCTGATAGACGTTGGAATGGAACACAAAAAAGTCGATTTTTCAGGAGATCGGTTTAAAGTTTTCAAGTGTCTCTTATTTAGTAAATATAGAAAAATGCCATAAGTGTATTGAAAAAACTAATGGCAAGTAATATATTTAATAAAATGCTGAGCATAAGTGGACTAAAAAGAGTGTACTGAAGCTTTGCCGTAAGCATAAACCCCTTTTGAATTATGTCTTTATTTGTGAAAAATATAAATCAATTTCGCTGTCATAAGTTAAATTTGTTGTTTTTGTTGAAAAAAGCAAAACGAAAAATATAATTCTCTTTTCACAAATATCTTCTAACACAAAATTTAAAGTTATTTCTTTAAAGAATACCAACTTCACCCTATGACAATATGTGTTTTTATACAAAATATGTCGTTATTTCGTAAAATAAATTGCAACTAATTCTGGCACAACTGAGAAGTGTCGTTATTGTGGTTAAAAACTAATGCAACATAAAGAGTTTAAGAACGGCACATTCTTATATCGCAGTTTATTTTCCTCCGATTGGGAATGAAATTTTTATACAAAGTTTTATATAATTTTTAAGTGTACTAGCACATAAAATCGCTCTTAAAATACATAATGCGTTAGGTTTTTCAAAGACTACTACGCATACAATTCTCGAAAATAGGGCTTTTAAGAATTTATTCAGTGCGGATGATCAGTCAAAACTAAGTTTTCTTCCAGAAAGAAGGCTATGATTTAAATATGCTTTGACTCCACATACGCTGTCTATAGAGGTCATTAAAGTGAAATTATATTAACCACAAATATAGAAACCATTCTCAGTCATTATTGAAAAAAACGTAGGTAACAAAATTCAACTGAGCTTATAAGTACCAAATAATATCCATAAACATGTTACTAATTCGATAATGAATACATATCTCTAACCTCTGTCTGGTTTATTTATCAACTTAATTTACATTAGGTAAATACATACAATGAAATTAATGTGACACAGTTCAACTTGATATGACTATACTGTATATATATATATATATATATTAATCTACCCCCATTGTTAGCTTACTGTTACTGTCCGACGAAAAACTCATTAATTTTGGGCAAACAAGACAGTGTAAGCTCGCCAAATAAAAAGGAGGTGCAGAGAACCACAATTAAATTACCACGAAAAAGTTAAATAAGGTATAAAGTAGGTGAGTTAGTGACAGTCGACGATAGATAATAAATGCAACATTAACTGCGTCCAACAATCACAAAAGAACACAGAAAATATAAAGAGACCAAGAAAGTAGACGAAAATCACATGAGGGTGAACCATCAAAAGGGAGTAATTGTCGTTTAGCATACAGTTCATATTTATGAGTGTAGGTATACATGTACAAAGAATCAAAAGCGACTGGCAATGAAATGCCACCACGTTGGCAGTGTTAATGGGATAAGGCATGGAATTAAAATACAAGCAAGGGTAATAATCAGCCTTATGAGTGACTTGTTAAATATTTTCACATTTGAAAAGGAATTATACGAATTTAAAATATGAGTCCGAAAGATTTATCAGTTTCTCAGCCTTGCAATTGATAATGTGAAATGTTTTCTCATAAATTTTTGTAACACAATGTTTTACAAACTTACTAAAGATATTATTTTATAACTTAATTTAAAAGCAATGTTCATTTCAATATTAATAGTGTGTACTTGTGTACTTGTAACCAACGCCAATTACATACTTAAAAATGAACTCTAGGTTAGTGGCTATTGAAGTTGAAAAGAAAAAAAATGAAACTAACTAAAAGCCAAAGGATAATAATGTCTTTTTAAGATAAAATTGGTCTTAATATATATAAAGGTAAAGTCCCGCGTAGATACATGCGTAGATATTTTGCAACTCCTTAATGGTTGAGCAGTATAGTGAATTATTTATTTAGTACAAGTACAAGAATTATACATACAAAGCTAAGTACCAGCCAAGGAGAAGCAAATTCTCAATTTGTATATTCCCAAGAATACCATATATATAATACATACATTAATGTATTCATATGCTTTTTAATTCTCTAAAAGGGAGATTTAAGTTGAGCAAGCTGCTTTGTGGCTAATATTGCGGCTACTTATGTTCTCAGCATTATCGGAACTACTTTTATGTTTCGCTATTTGCCGTTTTTCTTTTCATAATTTTATAAACTCTTAATTGCAAGCTTGAGAGTTAGTAAGGGTATTATGGTAGGCAGCAGTTGCTGAAACATCAGAAGCGGAACCATGTAACTATGTACATTTAGTTAGACTTTTCACATTTCTCTCGTTAAATAGTTTTTGTTATGTTTCAAACTGTTGTGTGGGAGTCAGAAACTATTGTTAAATGCTATTACTACTAATGCAAAAACTACTGTTAAATGTTCCGATTTTGTTGTTGTGTTGCTATTAGGGGTGCACAGGTTACACAGGAAGGAATTTCATTAGAATAAAAGTCAACATTTAAGATGTAAGCTGTTCAACTGTATATTTTCAGCCCAATAATGTTTTACCCGACACATTTTTAGGGATGCAAACATCGTAAAATGAAACATCGATGGTTCGATGTATCGATTTTTCTTCAAAACCCATCGAAATCAAAAACATCGATGTAATTTTGTGCTTTTTTAACTTATTTTAAATTTAGTGTGAAAAGCTAAGGGATACAGAAGAAATAATTTAAATGTTACTTAAAGTTGTTATTCTTACAAGCGATACCTGGCATAGCAAAGTATTGCCAAGCAAGCAATTGTAAAATGCACAACACTGGACAGTAACACCGCATATAAGTTTTTTATTGCAGAAGTGCAAAAAGCAAAGAATCGTTCTAAGAAAGACACTTACTCACTTGAGAAACCTAATTTGAAAACTAACTAAGTGCTAAATAAGCTTAAACTTTGTGCAAAATAAATAGTTTTTCTTGCAATTTTTATATACCTACATATTCGAGTTCGACATATATATGTGTGCTGGACGGTAAAAGTCGTAGAAAAGTTTCTTTTAGCTTCGAAGTATTGTTAACACGTATTATCACGAAAAAAACAAACAACTTAGAAGTGTAAAACAAGAATTTTGTTATTTTAGCTTGGGAAACAGTGTTTTAAGTGCTTTAGCAAAGAAACATTTTATATTTGATTTTGATTTACATATTTAAAATAGAATTGTTCGAAATTGGCTGAGTTTTTATATTAACTGACTAACTCACTTCTCTGTTCAGCTTTTCCGCATTAAAGAGGATAGAATCTATGATCATAAGCAAGATATCTGAGATCAAAGAGGATTTTGAAAACCCCCGCCGCACAGAGCAATAAGCCAAGATCAGTCTCATAGATATCAGTCAGTTTTATCCGTTCAACGTAAGAAAGATCAGATAAGGTCGTTTTACGGAACTCACTGAGCCTTTTCAGTTAAATTCGATAGAATTTAGCAATCAAAACTATTCTATTCAAGCGCCAAATCATTAATTTTACTAAACCGGTCATTTAGTAAATCCTATTCCAAATATATGTGGTGCAATCTACCACAGAAGTAATAAAAACAGAAAGGCAACAATATAAATAAATAAAACAAAAAACAAAAGTTGTACATACTTTTATATGCTACCGTTTGCCTACCCGCTGGTCACACTCTGTCAAGTCGACTACCACATTCGAATAAACAAATTGAATGGGTGTGACGATGCGTTGACATTTAGCACCTTAATTTTTCGCCCGACAATTAATCTTAATTTTCAGCTTAAATAGCGTGTAAAATCCACAATGTTATCAACATTCCGACAGCTGTTCCAACTAGTAGGTTGTTTATAGAAATGGAAGGGTAAAATGAAGGAAAGAACTTGCATATCGTCTACTCCTGTTTGTTGCCTGACAAAACATCATTAGTGACGCTGTGATTGTTAGTGGTGTGACATTATTTTGTTGTTGCTCATTGATGGTGGTTGCCCTGTCCAGATCGTCTCAAAGTTTTTTGTGTGGGTGTTTTTTTTTTAAAGTTAATGTTTTTTTCTCGGTATTTTTGTCATTTAAGGATATAAACACTCAACATTCAACACTACGTAGCTCTTTAGTTACATTTGCATGTAAACAATAAAGGCATTTAAACATGGATGATCCTACACGTTTGCCCCTTAGGCGTCAGCCTCATTTCGTTAAAATGGTAAAACTTTAAACGGTATTACGTGCGACATTTGTGTCTGCGTGCCGTTTATGGCAGCTGCTGTTGTCGCATTTGTCAGTCTGTGTTGTTGCTTGCCATTCTGTGTTTCACTAAATAACCTTACACTATCTATTTTTCTTCTCTCTAACAATTATCTACTCTTTTGTTTTTACCTTTTTCTTGGCATTTGTGTTTATCAAGAGCTTTGTGACTTTTGGAATTTGTTTTGTTTAACATTCGCTCGCCTGTCAATCGCACCAATAAATAAGTATATAATACAGCGCACTGTCTGCGGTGTGAAGTGCAAAGTGTGCTGGTTACGATGAAGTGAAGAATGATTAATTTAGCTACTGTGTTAGTAGTGGTAGTAGTAACATCCCTGCTGAAAATTCGATGACCCCAGGACTAGGAAAGAACAAGCTATTTTAACAACATTACTAGTTCCGGCTTAATACCTAGGCAATGCTCTCAACTGTCCACTGTAACACGGAGATGTCATTGGCTGTGGTAGTTCTATTCAATTGGTTCTATGGTATACTCCCTTTTTCTATCTAGTCCATTACAAATTCCCTTTGCTTTGTAATTAAAATTTTTGTATGGCTTTTACGCTGCACACGCTCCGTACTCGACTCTCAAGCGCGTACTTGGGAGGTTTTGAAATTTTGTTCAACAAGCAGCTGCGAGCGCTCTCTGGCACGCGATTGCGATGCGAAAAGAATGACTTTCAAGACGATTTTCAGATTGAAATTAAGATTCTCCATTACGGAGTCTCTTCGATACTCTCACGTGGGAACTATTTCCAGAAAGTTCAGATTCTAGCAATAAATATAGCCTATGTTCTCGGGGTGAACGCAGCTTTCCAATGGTGAAAGAATTTTTGAAATCGGCACGGTAGATTTTGAGTTTATTCATTACAAACATACATAAAAAGCTTTCCTCTTTATAATAGTAAGTATAGATCAGAAATTTTACCTTCAGTGTATTTAATTGATTTTGTTTTTGTATTTTATCTCTTTCAGGCACTTTTATGGAGATATTCATCGTTTGATGAAAAATTATCTTTTACCACCTTCTATCCATTCCATTCGAGAGAGAAATACAAAAATGGAATCGTCTGGTACAACAATCATTTATTACTATCGAAACAAAGGTAAACACATTAAACATTCGCGGCAGTGTTTAGTCTTCAATGTGACCGATTTGCAATCTAGAGATAAAGAAATAAAGCGTAGAGACAAATGTTCTCCGTTCCGAGGACCTTTTACAATAAATGTTTATGTTGTTGATATTTTCGATTAATACATTTTTTTTTATATTACATCCATTTATTTACAATCTGTCGAATGACAATAAGTAAATACAATTATATCTAAAGATAGACACTGATGCTAAATTGCAATTTGTCCATTAAATACATTAAAGGCATGTGATTTGTACTATATGTTACTATTATCAATAACTTAGTTTTCTATTATATCTTACAACTTATTGAGTAAAGTTAAACTTAAGATCTAAATGGTAAGTCTAGGGGATGCAGCCTTTGCAGCCGTCAAGTATCTTCGCTGTTGTCCAGTAGGTTAATGGCGTGTATGTTAGGGTGACAGTTCAATCGGTTAACATATCTAGAACTGAATTTTTGAATCTCGCACTTTATCATATCTATTTCGAGATCTTTGTGTAAATGAATATTTTTGATATACCATGGAGCGTTTGCAATCATCCGCAGTGTTTTCGACTGGTATCGTTGAATTATTTTTATATTCGATTTGCTTGCAGTTCCCCAGATTTGGATTCCGTAAGCCCAAACCGGTTTTAAAATGGATTTATATAGAAGCATCTTATTTTTAAGGCTAAGTTTAGATTTAGGACCAAGTAACCAGTACATTTTTCTGGTCTTTATTTTAAGTTGTTCACGTTTTGCTTTTATATGGTGCTGCCAAGTCAGTCTTCTATCTAAGTGCATCCCGAGGTATTTAGCGCTATTGCATTTTGGTATGATTATTTGATTGAGATTGACACTAGGACAATCTCCTAATTTCATTGTGAAGGTGACATGCGCTGATTTTGTTGTATTCACCATGATGTTCCAATTACGAAGCCATGATTCTACTTCGTTTAGTTGTTTTTAAACAATTTCAGAAGCGTCGATAGCGGAAAAGGCTGAAGCAAGAATGGCGGTGTCATCGGCATATGTAGCAACAGTTAAATTTTCATCATTCATTACTGGCATATCAGCTGTAAAAATTGTATACAGTGTTGGCCCAAGTACGCTGCCTTGAGGAACACCAGCTTTAACTTCGTAAATGTCAGATGTGTCATCATTAATTTTCACGTAAAAATGTCTGTAATCTAAGTATGATCTAAGAAATAGGTAAAGTGGTGCTGGAAGTGCCTGTTTTATTTTAAATAACAACCCCGCGTGCCAAACTCTGTCAAAAGCTTGTTGAATGTCTAAGAAAACTGCCGAACAGTACAGTTTCTCTTCCAGACTTCTTAATATGGTTTTAACGATTCGATGGCATTGTTCCGGAGTTCCATGTGGTTGCCTAAATCCAAATTGATGGTCTGGGATAATAGATCTAGATTCCAAAATTGGCAATAATCGTCGAAGAAATATTCTTTCGAGTATTTTTGAGAATATTGTTAGCAAACTTATTGGTCTATAAGATGATAATTCATTTTCTGGTTTATTTGGCTTTAAAATCATTATAACTACGGCGCATTTCCATTGCGTAGGAAAGTGACTTAGCCTAAAGCTACAGTTAAAGATTAACACTAAGAATATCAGACATTTTTTTGGCAGTTGTTTGATTGTCCAAGCATCAATATTATCTAGGCCTGGTGATTTGGAATTTTTTAGGCGCGACACTTCTTCTTGCACTTCCGACAGTTTTACGTAGGGCATTGGTTTATCCATTTGACATGGACAGTCAAGATAAGCTTCAACACACTGACGCTGATGGTCACTATTAAGGGCAAACGGCTTGAAAATATTCTTAAGATGATTGCCAAAAGCGTCGGCTTTGTTTTTGTCGGATCTACACCATGAGTTGTTAACATCTTTCACTGGTACTTGTCGCTTCGGAGGACGTTTTAAATACTTTGTTGCTCTCCATAGATTACAGTCATCATTTTTATTTGGATCGGCATTCTTACGAAATTCTGCTATCGATTCTTCTTTCAGCTCTGCTAATTTAGATTTTAATTCTTTGATTGCTTTGTTCAGTCTACTCTTGTCAATCGGATTTCTACCATTCTGCCAGATTCTTCGAAGTCTTCTTTTATTGTGTACCATTTCAGCCACTTCATCTGAATATGGCACTTTGTTCCTACCGGGAGGATTGGATAAATTAGTAGGAGAAGCTAGCGAAGCGGCTTCATGTATTTTTTGGGTGAAGTTTTCCACAGCGTCGTCTAAATCCCTGTTATTATTAATTTCCATATTTAAATTTACGTTTGATTCAAGCCAAAATTGAAAAAATTTTATGTTCGACTTTTTATTTAAAATACGCAGCTTACGAGAAGTGACTAAAACTGGCATATTCATATTGATAATAAGAGCAGAATGATCAGAATTCAAATCTTTATTGTTAAAAATTTCTAAACGATTAGGATCAATGCCGTTGTAAATCGCGAAGTCAATAAGATCTGGAATTTTGAGACCAGTAAAATATCTACATTATTAGTTTTTATAAAATACTCAACTTCTAGTCTATGATTACTCAGTCCGTTGGCGTTCCAAAGCGCTATTTTCAGACTTAATTGCATAGCTTCGTTAAGAGAGAAGACATCATATTTATTAATGTTGAGGTTAATTCGATTTGTTTGGCAATCATTTCTTCAAGTTTATCTAATTTTCCATTATTTTCGTTATTTGTAGTAGAACTAAGTTGTCCTCTTGTTATATCTGCATAGCTGACGTTTTTATTGAAAGGCCGTTGTTCAAAATTCGAATGATTTGTTGAAATGGGCTTTGCCTTATTATAAACCGACTCTCTTTTAGATATTAACTCTTGATAAACTCTACAACCTTTATAATTAGCGGTGTGATTTTGTAGACAATGGAAGCATTTTGGTGGAGTTTCTTTATTCTTTTGACAAAGTGACGTTGGGTGATCTTGTCCACATTTTACGCATCTAAAAGGTTTTTTGCAGTATTGTTTGGTATGGCCGAATTCTTGACAGCGATGACATTGTACCAGATCATTAAATTTTCTAGGTGGCTCAATCTTTACGACAGCATTACACAAGCGATTTACATCGTATACCCTTTTGTTGTTTATTGAAGGTTCAAGGTCAACAAAAAATATTGACATCGGCAACTTGGAAATTTTGCTTTTAGCATTTACAATATTTCGTACAGTATGCCTTTTTTTGCTAAGTCATTCTTAATATCATCTATGGGCGTTGAGAAGTGAATATTTTTTAAAACTATTCGATATGGCTTATCTTCTTTTAACTGATATGTATGAAAAACAAAACCATTTGAATGTAAATAGTTTACAAGTTTTCTGTAGCATTCACTATTTGCAGTCATTACTCGTGCTTGCGCATCTCTACCTACCAAAAATCGGTGGTGGTTTATGCGAAATTACAGCAGTTGTGGGAGAGTCTTCCTTTTCGTTAGAGTTGTGGTCATCAATTTGCACATCCAAATCCAGTACTGAAAACCGGTTTGAGTTGTTTGGAGCTTCATTCATAATTTGTTGTTTTTTTGATAATTTGGGAGAATCAATGTTCGCACGCTTTGTTGCTTTAGGCTGGTATGTGGTTTGCAAGCCTTCGCTGTCCACACACGTCCCATTGACTTCAATATCATTAAACATGAATTGAATATATAGTTATTTATTTATTTATTTTTTTTTTATTCTAGTTCACACTATTAGTCCATAAATATTACAATAGTTCACACTATTAGTTCACAAATATTACACCAGGTTTAAATAAATTCACCCAGAGTTAAGTAGCTGCGACTGCACTCACTAAGCACACATTAGGAACTGATCGATTAATACATGACGTGGAATTTGACTTCGTCATGCTAATGGTATTATATATATATTTGGCGTAGGAACCGCTTTAAGCGATTATAGCCGAATCCACCAGAGCGCGCCACTCATTCCTCCTTTTTGCTTTTTGGCGCCAACTGGAAACACCAAGTGAAGCCAGGTCACTTTGCACTTGGTCTTTCCACCGGAGTGGAGGTCGTCCTCTTCCGCGGCTTCCTCCAGCGGGTACTGCATCGAATACTTTCAGAGCTGGAGTGTTTTCTTCCATCCGTACAACATGACCTAGCCAGCGTAGCCGCTGTCTTTTTATTCGCTGAACTATGTCAATGTCGTCGTATAAATCGTACAGCTCATCGTTCCATCGTCTGCGGTATTCGCCGTTGCCACTGTTTAAAGGACCATAAATCTTCCGCAAAACCTTTCTCTCGAAAACTCCTAGTGTCGTATCATCTGATGTTGACATCGTCCAAACTTCTGCACCATAAAGCAGGACGGGAATGATAAGCGACTTGTAGAGTTTGATTTTGGTTCGTCGAGAGAGGACTTTACTTTTCAATTGCCTACTCAGTCCAAAGTAGCACCTGTTGGCAAGAGTGATTCTGCGTTGGATTTCAAGGCTGACATTGTTGGTGTTGTTAATGCTGGTTCCCAGATAAACGAAATTATCTACAACTTCAAAGTTATGACTGTCAACAGTGACGTGGGAGCCAAGACGCGAGTGCGCTGACTGTTTGTTTGATGACAGGAGATATTTCGTCTTGTCCTCATTCACCACCAGACCCATACGCTTCGCTTCTTTATCTAGTCTGGAAAACGCAGAACAAACGGCGCGGTTGTTGCTTCCGATGATATCAATATCATCGGCATACGACAGGAGCTGTACACTCTTGTAGAAGATTGTACCCTCTCTATTTAGTTCTGGTATTATTTAAATACATTTACTCGTGTGACCTTTACGTTATAAAGGTGTGACGATTATGAGAAATGATGCTCAAATATTGGATACCAAAAGTTATTAGGTTGGAATTTGAAAAATAATCTTGTATAGACATAATTAACCTAATGTGGAAGCAGTGATAATGGGATAAGGCGTGAAATTAAATTACAAGCAAGAATAATAATCAACCATGTGAGCGACTTGTTAAACCTTTTCAATTTTGAAAAGGCATTATATGTATGAATTGAATATATGAGTGTGAAAGGTTCAGCAGTTTTTCAGCATTGCAATTGATAATGTAAAGTGGTTTCTCAACCTAATATAAAAATGCCACAACATTATTTATAACATTACGTGTATGTCGTTATTTATAAAGAACTGTATAATGATATAAATGAGATTTGAAATCGCAATTGGACTTCTTGCATAGTTCGTACCTGTACGACTAATAGTTTATATATATGAATGTAGCTCGTCTCATTTGCATGTTTTGACATCCATACTAGACATCCATTAGCCTTCTGAATTCATACTGTACAATTCTAATGAATTTAGTATTCCACTAACTAAACTTGTACTCTATTTTCGAATTCTCTTTTTCATATGTATTAAACACGTTTATTTCCGCTCAATAAATATAATGTTTTTAATGCTAAAACGCAAACATTTTGCAGCTAGTCACATCCGTTTTCCTTCCTGTTGGTTGGTTATTAACTCTTTATATTTATATATTAAAGTCATGTGAAGCAAAAACTGAATATTGTGTTATATAAATAAATTACTGAAATATATATGTATTTATGAGTCATATAATTTGAAAATTCTTGCATTATCAATATTTAATAAAATTTATGTATTTGTTTATTTGCACAAGTGAACAGTTTTGTAATTAAAATGAATAAATGGAGTTTCAACGAATATTTCCTATGACTTAAATAAATACGATAATGTTTTTCACGAATTTTTTGAATATAAATGGTAAAGTTTTAAAAAGTAATAAATATTTAAAATAAATAAAGCAATTACATGAATTAAAATATATTCCAGTAAAGTGTCATCTTCACACATTTTACAGCTTATATATTTTTTTTAAATCCGCATTAATCCATTAACCCTTTATTGGCTTCCAACACTTCCAAGACCAGGCGCCAATCAAATGGACGGTCAATTCAAATTCAAGGCAATTTTTAGTGTTTATTACCATATAACTACAAAGTCTCGAAGCACTCACATCGTTAAAACTTTCCTTAACCGTTTCCTTAACTAATACAATATTGCCTGCGGTACTTCGATTTATGGTGTAGATGGTCGCATAAGTAGATTGTTTTTTATAAAGCATTTTCAATGCAGCGCAATTTAATTTTTATGATATTTGCAGTTAAAAGTTAGGCACATGGCCAAAACCATTATACGAATGTAGTATAAAGGGACACTGCAAATAGGCCATAAATTGCTTAAGTACATTTCATCTGCTAGATGTTATTGCTAAAAGAAATTCCTACTGAGTAGTGTACTTACGAATACATCGGATGAATTAGAAAATTATATCTTGCATATATGAAACAATGTTGCACCTTAAGTCACCAACGGACTTTAAGTAAAAGAACGGACCTAAATCCAATTTTTGCAATCACACGCTGAGAATCAAATGAACTCGACTCAAAAGTTAAAGAGGGTTAAAAGAAGAGGGTTAAAGTGCCCAAAAGTAGGCAAGCAAATAAATACATTTTACAGCGTTACAGCGAGTTACGAGAAAAAGTGTGAATGAAAATTATTGCATTTGTAATGCTTTCGAAATAGAACTGCGATATTAATCTAACTTGGTATTGGGTGTGCGCCTATGAATGGGTGTGAATGGTAATGAGTATCATGTATGTATGTGTCTAGGCATTTCAAGTAAATGAATGAACCTACGATCGCGGTATAGTAAATTTATGTGCGTCAATATGCCCTTAGGTAATGCGGTGCAATGTATATGTAGGTGATTTAGTTGCGCACTCAGTGGTGCAATCGCTCAGAGCTAGAACTACGTATATTTGTGGCATACATGGCAACTTCAAGTGCTACATTTTAGTAAAGTTTGTGTGTTGGTGTATATACTATACATACGTACTTTTGAACTTGCATATGCTACTGGTTGAAATTGTTTGTCTCTGGCTTGTGTGCGCGTATTTCGCATATAAATTACTACCGTTTCTGTGCCGCCCAAGCGCGCTAATGTGGGCGGCTTTAAATGTAATGCAATTACTAACATACTTTCAGTAGTTTATGGTATATTTATAAGCAATTTTGAATAAGTCCTCATGTACATTTGCTGCATTAAATTCTTTTACTTAAAGCTAGAATGTCTTGAACACAATTTCAGTTTGCATATTTATAATATGTCCTTTATGTTGTAACTAACAGGAACGAGAATTATTTAGCACATCATTCGCATAGTTTAGCAAACTGTGTATATTTGTTACAAACACACGGTTCACTTATTTAGTCGTATGGTTGTTGCACTCTGTTCATTGAAAATCCATTTTGCAAGGAGTGCATGAGTAAATACGGGAATATAATACAGGCATGTATGTATGTAGAATTCTAACGCCTTTATTATAGCATAGTGGGACCTCTTATTGCATTATTTCGTAAAATATTTCAACAATAGGCCATTCGTCTGTGTATATGCTAATAACAAAAAAGCATTCCATTTGGAATGAGATTGTGTGGTTAATGGACGAATTTACACAAAAGTTGTAATGAAATTGCAATGCATTACAATGTACATAAGAATTATATGATCATTTTTTGTCGAATTACATTATGTTTTAATTTCTAATGGAACTAAACTTAGGGTTCTGAAATTAAAAGTTTTACTCGCTAGAATGTCTCTTATGGCAATATCTAAAAATAAAATATGTATAGAAAGAAGAACAAATTCATAACAAAATATCGGAAAACAACAGTGTTTCAAAAAAACGAAGTAGCAAAAAAAGAAAAAGTAGTAATACCAAAGCACCATAAAAATATACTCACAGAAGGCATTCAAAGACATAAACGGAAAAACACGTATAAAGTCAGACAACAATGGAATCAAAATCAAAAGTAAAGTATTATATACAACAAGCTTGCAACAGCACCAGAACTAAAATGACAACAACTAAGCTAACGAAAGCAATGAACTGCACAGTTGTCAGCAGCTGTAGCTACGAAATATCCGTCAGAAATATCGCATGACTCGTCAGTCAAATGTCAAATCACCAACTTGACTCCTCGCAATTAAAGACGCTGCGGTTTGCTTTGCGTTCATTTTTATTGGGGCCTGTATAGTGCTTGCCGCCTTTAAGTTTTTATTCTATGTTCTGATCTTATATGCATATAATTATTATACGATAAACTTACTAAAAAATTATTATTTATTTCATCACAAGCAATAATTTTTAATTTCCCACTCAAATCACTAATCATTAATTAAAAAAAAATACAAAACAAAAATATTATATTCCACAGTTTTGAGTAATATATATTAATTTCCAAATAACTACCACAAATAATAATAAAATTGTACACAAGTTCAACATCATCAAGTGAATTTACAAACAAGTTAAAAAATAATAACTATAAATATTTTATAATGCATTATAATATTAAGGGTGAGTAATGCAAATCGCTGACAAAGCAATGATCAATTTCAAATTTCAGATTAGACCACATCACTAGTATGCCAAAATTTCATTATTTAATTTAACAAAATTTTCATGCGAAAAATTTATTTATTTTCCAAACATAACTAAGTACAACAATAATTAAATGCAGATGTTAAACAATTCACCAACCAACCGATAACCAACCAAATTATAATTAAACAAATAATTGTCTACTTTTCAATGTTTAACTGGCGGTCATTATTCCGTACAAAATTTGCATATTTAACTGTTTCCTATACAAAAGCCATTTAAAATCATTTGCGGTCAATATGATTATACTTGTCTGAGTGAATGAGGTGTTATGCTGGAGTCAACAAGGATTCATTAAAATTATAAATGGCAAAAATTTGCTTTTGTTTGTATGCACTAAGTATTAATATGAATTAATTATTAATTCAACAATTATTTAGTATAATTTTGTAAAGGATAGAATGAGGCGAATGAAAGTAAAATTTTATTTCATGAGAATTTTGCTTTTTTGGTCAAACCAAACTTTATTTTCATTTATATATTATACAAAATAAATAAGTAAATATATAAGTGAAATATAATATATAATATATATATATATATATATAAAATATAATATATAATATTATATAATAAAATGTATAAATTAATAAATAAAATTATACCATGTTTGAGGGTTGAATATTCTTTATTGTGGGTTGGGGTTAGAACGATGAAGTTAGTTCAAAAATTTCAACAAAGCTTGCAATTTATTGTGCGATGTTTAGCTGAGGCCCTCTGCGGCGGCAAAGTTTATTATTGGTCTATCTTAATAATTAATAACATATTTTTGGAATAATCTTTCTTGACAAATACTTTATCATAACTCTAATAATGTATTTATAACTTATTTACAACGAGTTATTGTAAAAAATTGTTGGCATAACACCACTTACTCCGAGGTAATGAAGCATATTTTCGAACTGTAACTGCTGAATCCACTTCAACGAAGGCGTAGGTTGGTTCAAACTCCTAAAAAAGCTTTCAAAAGTAATTCCACAAAAATGACAATCACTCAGACATTTAATTTAATTTTAATGCTCATGGAGAATGTTGGCGTGCACTTTGCTCATGAGTTGTGAAGCAGTTGAGCAAAAGTAGTTGCTGTTGTTATTGCTGCTATTGGCATTTGATATAAAATGCATAGTTGCACCGAACACACATAACGAAATTTAGGAGGTTAGTATTAAGTAGAGGTTAGAAACTGCTAAAAAAAAGTCTTAGAATTCTAATCAATTCGTAAAATATTTGCACCCTTCTAAACCTACTTTTTCATATGTTTAAAGGTAAACATATCCTACTATCCATAAAAAGGGAGATCCCACAATCTGTGCCAATTACCGTGGGATAAACCTCCTAAATATCGCCTATAAGGTTCTATCGAGCGTATTGTGTGAAAGACTAAAACCCACCGTCAACAAACTAATTGGACCTTATCAGTGTGGCTTTAGACCTGGAAAATCGACAACTGACCAGATATTCACCATGCGCCAAATCTTGGAAAAGACCCGAGAAAAGAGGATCGACACACACCACCTTTTTGTCGATTTTAAAGCTGCTTTCAACAGCACGAAAAGGAGGTGCGATGTCTGAATTTGGTATCCCCGCAAAACTAATACGGCTATTTAAGTTGACGTTGAGCAACACCAAAAGCTCCGTCATGATTGGGAAGGACCTTTCCGAGCCGTTCGATACCAAACGAGGTTTTAGACAAGGTGACTCACTATCGTGTGACTTCTTTAACTTGATGCTGGAAAAAATTATACGAGCTGCAGAGCTAAATAGAAAAGGTACAATGTTCTATAAGAGAGTACAGCTGCTGGCGTACGCCAGCAACAACTGCGCCGTTTGTTCTGCTTTTTCCCGCATGGATAAGGAAGCGAAGCGAATGGGTCTGGAGGTGAATGCGGACAAGACGAAATATCTCCAAACAGTCGGCGCATTCGCTTCTTGGCTCCCACGTCACTGTTGAAAGTCATAACTTCGAAGTTGTAGATAATTTCGGAATCAGTGTCAACAACTCCAACAATGGCAGCCTCGAAATCCAACGCAGAATCACTCTTGCCAACAGGTGCTACTTTGAACTGAGTAGGCAATTGATAAGTAAAGTCCTCTCTCGACGAACCAAAATCAAACTCTACAAGTCGCTTATCATTCCCGTCCTGCTTTATGGTGCAGAAGTTTGGACGATGTCAACATCAGATGATACGACACTAGGAGTTTTCGAGAGAAAGATTTTGCGGAAGATTTATGGTCCTTTAAACAGTGGCAACGGCGAATACCGCAAACAATGGAACGATGAACTGTACGAGTTATACGACGACATTGACATAGTTCAGCGAATAAAAAGACAGCGGCTACGCTGGCTAGGTCATGTGGTCCGAATGGACGAAAACACTCCAGCTCTGAAAGTGTTCAATGCAGTACCCGCCGGAGGAAGCCCAGGAAGGGGAAGGCCTCCACTCCG
Source organism: Zeugodacus cucurbitae (assembly GCF_028554725.1). Classification (NCBI taxonomy): domain Eukaryota; kingdom Metazoa; phylum Arthropoda; class Insecta; order Diptera; family Tephritidae; genus Zeugodacus; species Zeugodacus cucurbitae. The sequence goes on along the minus strand of NC_071668.1, from coordinate 61,271,943 downwards.
GGGAGAGCGACCTGGTTACACTTGGAATCTCCAACTGGCGCCGAACTGCGTAGGTAAGAGAGGAATGGCGCGCTCTCATCGATTCGGCTATAACCGGCTGAACGGTTCAACGCCAATTACACATATACATACATATGTTTATGTTTGGAGGATGGGATCATGTGTAGAAGTTCACGCAAGTGAGGAAAGTTTTTGATTGTCACTCACTTGGGAGTAGCCAGAAACGATTCTTCTCCACATGGTTCAAGCAGCTCACGACTTCCGGTTTTAGACCAAGTATCCTCTGGGTAGCCAACAGACATCCGTTTGAAGGCGAGCTAAAGTGAGAAGGCGAAGCCCGCTTATGCGGTTGTGCGTAGGGTTTGGGACCCACCACATAAAAACACCCCCCAATGAAAAATCTACGAAAGCCTCGGATGAGGCACCCCCCTTTTGATGACGACCCCTGCAAACGTTTTAAGGATAATGATATAAGGGCATGCACCTGGAATGTACGGACCTTTAATTATGAAGGTGCCTCTGCCCAGCTGGTTGATGTCCTCATACGACTTAAGGCTGACATCACCGCCATCCAAGAAGTGCGATGGACGGGACAAGGACGGAAGAAGGTGGGTCCTTGTGACATCTACTACAGCGGCCATATAAAGGAGCGCAAATTTGGTGTTGGATTTGTGGTGGGAGAGAGACTCCGTCGCAGAGTCCTGGCATTCACCCCGGTGGATGAACGTCTAGCCACAATCCGCATCAAAGCGAGGTTCTTCAACATATCGCTGATTTGCGCCCACGCCCCAACGGAAGAGAAGGACGATGTGACCAAAGATGCTTTCTATGAGCGCCTAGAACGCACCTATGAGCGCTGCCCCCGCCACGATGTAAAAGTCGTGCTTGGTGATTTTAACGCCAGGGTGGGTAAAGAAGGTGTCTTTGGCACAACAGTCGGAAAATTCAGCCTCCATGACGAAACATCGCCAAACGACCTGAGGCTGATCGACTTCGCTGGGGCCCGAAATATGGTCGTCTGTAGTACCAGATTCCAGCATAAGAAAATACATCAAGCTACTTGGCTGTCTCCTGATCGAAACACGCGGAACCAAATCGATCACGTTGTGATAGACGGAAGACATGTCTCCTGTGTTTTAGACGTGCGTACGCTCCGAGGACCAAATATAGACTCGGACCATTATCTGGTCGCAGCGAAGATACGCACCCGCCTCTGTGCTCAAAGAATGCCCGTCAACAAACACAAGGAGGGTTCGACGTCGAAAAGCTGCAATCGCAACAGACAGCCACGAAATACTCTACTCGACTTGCACTCCTGCTCTCTGAGAGCACTCATCAGCATCTCGGTATAAGGGAACTGTGGAACGGCATCTCAAACTCACTGCGTACCGCTGCAGCCGAAACAATTGGTTTTCGGCAACGACAAAAAACAAGCTGGTACGATGAGGAGTGCCGTCTCGCAGCGGAGAGAAAACAGACTGCCTACCTCGCAACATTGCAAACGACCACAACACGTGCGGGATGGGATAGATACCGAGATCTGAAGAGGGAAGCGAGACGCATTTGCAGACAAAAAAAGAAAGAGGCCGAAATGCGTGAGTACGAAGAGCTTGAGAAGCTGGCAGACAGAGGGAGTGCTCGAAAATTTTATGAAAAAATGAAGCGACTTAACGAAGGTTTCAAGACCGGAGCATCCTCATGTAGAGACCAAGGTGGTAATCTGGTAACCGATGTCCAGGGCATACTGGGATTATGGAGGGAACACTTCTCCGACCTGCTGAATGGCAGTGAGAGTACAACACCAGGAGATGGCGAACCCGATCCCCCAATCGATGACGATGGAACAGATGTTCCATTACCCGACCATGAAGAAATTCGAATAGCAATTACCCGCTTGAAGAACAACAAAGCAGCGGGGGCCGATAGATTACCGGCAGAACTATTCAAATACGGCGGCGAAGAACTGATAAGGTGCATGCATCAGCTTCTTTGCAGAATATTGTCGGAAGAAAGCATGCCTGACGATTGGAATCTCAGTGTGCTCTGCCCAATCCATAAAAAGGGAGATCCCACAATCTGCGCCAATTACCGTGGGATCAGCCTCCTAAATATCGCATACAAGGTTCTATCGAGCGTATTGTGTGAAAGACTAAAGCCCACCGTCAACAAACTGATTGGACCTTATCAGTGTGGCTTTAGACCTGGAAAATCGACAACTGACCAGATATTCACCATGCGCCAAATCTTGGAAAAGACCCGAGAAAAGAGGATCGACACACACCACCTTTTTGTCGATTTTAAAGCCGCAAAACTAATACGGCTGTGTAAATTGACGTTGAGCAACACCAAAAGCTCCGTCATGATTGGGAAGGACCTCTCCGAGCCGTTCGATACCAAACGAGGTTTCAGACAAGGTGACTCACTATCGTGCGACTTCTTCTTTAACCTGATGCTGGAAAAAATTATAAGAGCTGCAGAGCTAAACCGAGAAGGTACAATCTTCTACAAGAGTGTACAGCTCCTGGCGTACGCCGATGATATTGATATCATCGGAAGCAACAACCGCGCCGTTTGTTCTGCTTTTTCCCGCATGGATAAGGAGGCGAAGCGAATGGGTCTGGAGGTGAATGAGGACAAGACGAAATATCTCCTGTCATCAAACAAACAGTCGGCGCATTCGCGTCTTGGCTCCCACGTCACTGTTGACAGTCATAACTTCGAGGTCGTAGATAATTTCGTATACCTGGGAACCAGCATCAACAACACGAACAATGTCAGCCTGGAAATCCAGCGCAGAATAACTCTTGCCAACAGGTGCTACTTTGGACTGAGTAGGCAATTGAACAGTAAAGTCCTCTCTCGACGAACCAAAATCAAGCTCTACAAGTCACTTATCATTCCCGTCCTGCTTTACGGTGCAGAAGCTTGGACGATGTCAACATCAGATGAGACGACACTAGGAGTTTTCGAGAGGAAAATTTTGCGCAAGATTTATGGTCCTCAGAACATTGGCAACGGCGAATACCGCAGACGATGGAACGATGAGCTGTACGAGTTATACGACGACATTGACATAGTTCAGCGAATAAAAAGACAGCGGCTACGCTGGCTAGGTCATGTTGTCCGAATGGACGAAAACACTCCAGCCCTGAAAGTGTTCGATGCAGTACCCGCCGGAGGAAGCCGAGGAAGGGGAAGGCCTCCACTCCGTTGGAGGGACCAGGTGGAGAGCGACCTGGTTACACTTGGGATCTCCAACTGGCGCCGAACTGCAAAGGAGAGAGACAGGTGGCGCACTATCGTCGATTCGGCTATAACCGGCTAAACGGTTGCAACGCCAATCACATACATACATACATATGTTTATATACTTCAATTGTCAATTTCAATATGTTAGTAACCAGTACGACTACTTACATGGCGTATGAGTAACTTTTGAGGAGCTTGAAAGCAATATACATATATATACATATATATTATTTTACCTACTCGTAATACTCCGTCTCTCGCCCACAACCAATTTACCAATTTTCCTTGTCGAAAGTTGCACTGAAAAGGCGCTATTTTTTTATTCTGCCGACATTTCACACGCACTAAATTTTCCAGAACGCCGACCAGTATAATGAACTGCGACTTTAGAAAGCAAAAGTTTGAACGGCGTACTAAATTAGTTTTTGAACAGCTTTTAGCGTTATTGGGTTCTGGTTCTGGCGATAGTGGTGGCA